>NC_087206.1:98877267-98879767 GCF_015104395.2 Macrobrachium nipponense | reverse complement strand
TATCTATATATAATTAGTTTTTTATATCTCATATATAATCTATATATATATATTATATTTATTAATATATTATATATTATATCTAATATATTCTATTATATAAATACCTAATATTATAATATATCTTCTTAATATATATATATTTATATATTATATTATAATATATATATATATATACTATAATTAATATACTCTCTCCATATATATATTCTATTATATATATATCATTATATTATATATAATATTATTATATTATATATATATTATATATATATTAATAATATATATATTTATCTAATTTATTTATTTATATATATCTAGATATATATATATGTTATATATATATATATATATCTATATATATATATATCTATATTATATATTATATATATATATATATATATATATATATATATATATATCTATATATTATCTTATATGATATATATATATACCTATATAATATATATTATATATATCTCTATATATATTATATAACTCATATATATATATAATATCTATCTATATATATATATCTATATAATTATAATATATTCTAATACTATATATATATATTATACAATACAATACACCTACTCCATACATACATACAATACATACATATATATAATACATACAGACATACAACATAACATACATTACATACATACATTCATATACATCATATATATATATATATATATATATATATATATATATATATATATAATATATATATAAATGTACCACAATAAGTTCTTACATTGCCAATTTCGCCTTGTTCTGGCTTCTGATGATTTTTTTCTTCTTTCCAACCTCATAAAATCGCCATAGAGTTTAAGAAAGGCTCCCTCCTTTCGAGTGGTAATCAGACTTTATTGCTTAACTTTGGTGCCACTTTTCGAGAGAGAGAGCTTTTTAGTCTATTGTAAATTCCCAACTCCTTCGCACAACTCGGGAATGGGAAGAGGGGCGTTAATTTTGTGCTAGATAGACAGACCGACAAAAAACTGACAGAAGGTAACTTTGCTGTACCAGAGAGAGAGAGAGAGAAAGAGACTCACATTTTAGAAGTTAATGGTAAGAAAGAGTGGTCCAGCCTAGGTGTCCCTCGCATTTTAAGAGTTTGTTATGGTATCTGGGTACTCGCGAAGCCTCTGAATTTTAGGCGTAATCGGCTTGCCATATTATATTAACAAGGAGTCTTGGTTAGTTGGTTCGGGCATTACTTTGTATCTTACGCAAGTGAAGGAACCCGAACTTGAATCCAAAATATTTCGGCGATACAAAGACATTTCTTTCAAGAGACCTCATATTTGTAATTTTTAAAACAATGATAATCTCTTAATGATGTTAGTCATTGCGCGAATTTCGAGGAAATTTAGTTATGAACAGTTTTCAACTGTTTTATGTCTAAATAAACATATTCTGAAGTGTCAAATGACAGTCAGGGTTTATATTTATACCTTCAAACCTTCATATGTGGTAGCGTCTTAGCTATACAATAGAACTGATATTTCTTCTGTATAAGAATATATCTGTGCGCATGTCTCACTCATTCTACATTTTCGCTTACTCAGGGAGTAAGCCTACAAACTACTTTGTTACTGTTATTGTTCTTGATCATGTTGGTGGGGTAGGAAAGGTCTATGGAAGAGCCTAACAAGGTCTGAAAAAGGTTTCATGTTGAGTCAAAGATACAGGAATTTTATGATAGGATATTTATGATTTAGTATTTATTAGAATGAAAATGTAAAAAGTAAATAATGTGTGTGTTAAACAATGCAGAAAAATTATTTCTAATGAAATATAGCATAATTATTTCAATTTTCGTCAGTGAAACAAGGCTCGATTTATGCTTGCGTGGAAAATCCTGCACGTATCCCGAGTAAGCTGGAGGTCGGAACACGCCCTGTTGCTCTCCGTTTTGGTTTTTATTGTCACCATTGCTTTCAGATCCCATTTCCCATTGGAAATATTCCTTTCGGTACTTTTCTCTTCATTTGTATGTCATCTCAGTTTGAGCCAGTCCAGTATCCATGATCAAGTTGCTCGATAAAAAGAATGTTGTAAATGGAGTCGAAATACAATACACAGGAATTCACCGTCGGCATATTCACAACTTGTAAATGGAGATGTATTCTGTACAATCCAACATGTGTAGATTCTGTTAAATAACTTGAATTTGATCAGTTATCGACTGCTTCATATATCACCGTCCATGTTATGCCGTGGAGAATACTCCATGAATGCCAATATTGAAAATGACAAAGGCAAGTGATGAAGATAGGTTCGCATGGAGGGGCCAATAAGAGAGAGAGAGAGAGAGAGAGAGAGAGAGAGAGAGAGAGAGAGAGAGAGAGAGAGAGAGAGCTACTCTTACCGGTCTCTAGATCATGATCTTTAAATTCTTTAACGTTTCGAAAGATTTTTATTTTATCAGTTGTTTATAAGGTTGTCGATGCATCAGTTGTCTGAGAGCTATTATGGCTTCGTAGAC
>NC_087206.1:98842267-98872267 GCF_015104395.2 Macrobrachium nipponense | reverse complement strand
TGCCCAATAATCTCCAAATATGTGTCTCCATTTGCAACAAAGATGGCTGCAAAATAAATGAAATAAACATAGCTCATACCACATTGGCAAATATAAAAAATGGCCAAAATATATCTCCCATATATTATATTTCAAAATGTAACTCCAAAATAATATATACCTCCAATTATCTCTCCAAAATAATATATCTCAATTATAACTCCAATTCTCCAGAGAATAACTCAATGTTATAGTAAAAAACTATAAAAACTCTCTCCATTTAGCATAACTGCTAAAAAAGGGCAAAAACTCGGCAAATAAAACTGTCTAGAAAATTCTAGAAAAAATCACCAATGTGCCACAAGTCATTATAACAGAATTCCCAACTCACAGTGTCTAAGCAAAGACTTCTCCATATGCACTACGACATAAGCCACTAAAAAACTCAACCAAGTTTCCTATCTCTCGCAAAGTTGTAACAAGTACGACAAATGTATTGTGCAAGAAAACTCACAATTTCTGGAACATAAATATCCAGAGAAAAAATGTAGTGCCATTACGTATGCATTCAAAACGTGCAAAAAATTCCCCCATATATTTCTCTATAGCATCAAATAGCTAAAACACGAACACGTTCCCGAACAATGACTCTAAGTCACGAACTGAGACAATATTCACACTAACTTATATATATAATCCACACATCAAAGGGTACTATAAAATAGGTAGGAGAAGGGCGCAGGAACATATACACATCCAGTAGATACATATATTGCCAACACGTTTCTTGAACCATGGTCACATCATCAGGACATCTATTTAAAAAAGGAGCATCCGAGCACATAATTAAAAGAAACATACACAAAGCATAAGAAATCTTAAAATGGAAACTAAGTTAAACTTCAATACTGAATCACACGTAAATACATTTACAGATTAAAAACCAAGAAAACTTAAAACGACCCTATCAAAAACTAAACCCAGTTAAAGAAAAAAAAAAAAACAAGAAAAAACGAACTTAAAATGAAGAGCAAAGCGCCTCAGTGGAGTGATCGGTATGGTCTTAACCTGCCACCTCGGTGGTCGCGAGTTCGATTCTCGGGCAATCCAATGAGGGGTGAGGGGTTAGAGATGTGTATTTCTGGTGCTAGAAGTTCACTCTCGACGTGGTTCGAAAGTCATGTAAAGCCGTTGGTCCCGTTGCTGAATAACCACTGGTTCCGTGTAACGTAAAAACATCATACAAAAAAAAAATGAAGAGCAAGGCGCACCTCTCAAAATGACAGAGACAAACACACTAAAAGAATACACACGCACAGAAAAGAAGGCAGACAAATATAAACAAATAATCCAGTTATGCTATGGACAGGGGAACAGCCGAGGATTGGCAATTTAGCGTAGGTACAATTCTTTTTATGTATAGACTTTCCAAGAGAAGCAGTTCTCGAGGTGCCCTGGCTTGGCCAATTATTTTAAAGTTGTCGTATTTTATTGATGTCATGTAACCTCTAGTGTGGGATTAGACAATCTGCAGCCCTTACGATAATTCACGCCTATGTGAAAATCGGCCCTGACCTTAAGGAGACGCCGAGTCGAACCAACGTAATTCCCGGAACTACATCCGGGGCACTTGTGCTCATGTACGACGCCCGACGTCATCAAGGGACAGAGCCGATCTTTGAAGGGAAACAGAGAGCCATTAGTTTTAGGATTTTTGGGAATTAGTTTGATATTTAGAGCACCAAAATGTTTTTCAATAATTTTAGCACACTGCTTGGCAAATTTTTGATTGGTGGGTATATACAGTAAGTTTAGGTACTCTACATGTAGGTACTAAGGGTGCAAGTTTTTTATCAAGAACTTTCTTAATCACCTTGAGTACTAGATGGGCAGGGAAACAATTGTTATGGAAGTACTGCTTAAGGAAGAGAATTTTTGAATGAAAAGAGAGCCAAATTAAAAGTTAGAAAAAGAGCCCGATGTACTAAGGTATGAAGAGATTATTTTTAAAATTAATAAAACAAGAACTATAAAAGTTGAAACTGAGTCCGGTGAATGAACTTTTCCTAAAAATGGACATGTTAAAGTGATCATTGTCTTTAGTAACTAAAACATCAAGGAAAGCCAACTTACCGTCTTGTTCCTTTTCAATAGTAAAATTAATATTATATATAATAATGTGTGTGTTTTATAATAAGTAAATGAGAGAATGTATGGAATAATGAACCTGACAGCCACAAATTAAAACGGATCAAGCCCAATGTAGGACTATATATATATATATATATATATATATATATATATATATATATATATATATATATATATATATATATATATATGTAAGGTTCTCATTTTGACTCGTATTAGAACTGGTCATTCTTTTTTACTCCACGATATTTTATGAAAAGTCTACACGATCAGTCCTTAAATCTACGGAATGTAAAGCAAAGCTAACAGTTAAATTTTTTTTTTTTTTTTTTTTTTTTGCGTGAGTGCCACTATAATAATAAAATCCGAGTGGATCTTTCATTTTTGTCCGCCCAGGGGGGTGGGGGATGGTAGGTGGTAGGCAGGGGATCTGGAGGGTTGGAGAGTCATGACACATCCACCCTCCTTCAGCAAACCTGTTTGTCCATCCCGGGTACGTAGGGGATCGGGAGGGTAGGGGAGAGTTGACGGGCAGCACTGGGTTCCAGCGCAGCTTAGCACTCGCCATCAAACTCTTGCTACTATAATTATCAAGAAGTGTCAAGTTTTAGGTGAAAATCATTTAGAAAAATTTTGTGAGACTCCATCTTTGTTATTTGACCCATGTAAAATTCCTTATTAGGATAAATCATTCGGATCAACATGTGAGAGCTATATAAATTAGTGAGTGGTCTGGCTAAACTACTTGATAATTAAGATAATTCTAAATGTGCCAGGCGTCAGAAGATACAATTTAGATTTTGTCAATAATTCATATACTAACAATTTCAACTGATTAGACGGCTTTTTCTGTAGCGAAACAAGGAAACCAAAAAAGTGGCTCATTGTACAACGTGTATACGATAAATGCTGAACCATTCGAATTCGACTTCCATCGCACACTCACACACACGTATATAAATCCTTACGTCTGGCCGAAACTGATAGTACAAAAAGCAACCGAGCCTGAAATAATTTCAAAGGATTTACTGTGAATCGTTTGGCTTAATCCAAGTCCTTGACTTGTTCAGTATGATATGGAGGAAAATCCCAACCATAAATGAATGATTTCCGGTTTTGTGGAAAGTGATCCTGTAATTTATGGACTAATGGACTCCACCATTTCCAGCCTTAACTTTAGTGTGCCGTTTTTCATTTGTGCGCCAAAAAGCTTAAAATATGGAGCGTCGATTTTGCAGGAGTTTTGATAACTGGACTTCTGTCCTGTTTCTTATATATCTATAAATAACATCCAATAATAATATAGAAAATTTAATTTTATAGATTATTGTAATTATTATTATAGCTTTTCCTTAGCCCTACTTATGAAGAAATAACGTATTGTGTCAATGGAGAAAGTTATATTTTAATATAATAATGTTGCAATACGGCAACCATTTTTTATGCCTTGCTTTTTTTTTTTTAATTTATGTAACTATTCGTTTCACTTTAGGAGTGAATGTTTTAATTACCAAGTGGGTCAGGGATACTCACTCAACTGTAAAAATTGAAGGACACGCAATTCAAAAAATCTCGCGCATAATACATATGTTTTACAGTGAAAAACAGGTAATGTATTGTGAGTATATAACCGCTAGTATATTCTTTTGAAAATAAAGGACAAATGAGTCAGTGCGCACATATAATCACTGCTCTCATTTTATTCTGCACTTTTCGTAGCAAAATCAGCGTTTGGAATGCATTATATATAATGAAGCGACACTAATGTTTGCAGGTTCAGTAAATCCTTCAGTGATTCCGCAACGTCGACCATATTCTTATTGAACGTGCCTGTGACAAACATACATACATACATGTATAATATATATATATATATATATATATATATATATATATATATATATATATATATATATATATATATATATATTATATATATTATATATCTTACAAATATGTAATGTTAAGTGAAATCACATATCACGGCTTGCTTGGAGACAGGCTGAGCTGCAGGGGCAGCTTACTTGAGAAAGGAATTTGAATACGCAAACAGTTTAACCGAGAGATCACTCACCCTGTCGTGAGGCGTGTACATTCGTTTGTACGGATGTTACAGGCCTAATAGTCCAAGGCACTTGCAAAAGTCACATTCTTTTAGGTGAACACTAAGAGGTGAGGTGTTACACGCCGAGTGTCGGGAGAGAAAGCCCCATCATAAAGGTAGGACATATTTTGTAAAGACTTAGAAAACCGTTACCTTTGAAAAAGAGAGAGAAGTGTGAAATACTCTCTTTACGTGAATACTTTGAAAAGAGTGATGTGTGCATTCTATCTTTTATCCATTATTATCTTTATTACAGATGGGTCCTGTTCCATAGAATGTTAACTTACTGGTTTCTTTATAGGTAGATTTGGGTTTTCTGTCATTATGACTTATTAATCATTTTGTTCTATTTTATATTCAACTGCTTTGGGTAATAAATAGTATATTTTTATACATACGAGATCTTAATTAATAGCCTAACGACATAGTTGCAGACAGAGGGCACCATTGACGACAGGTAAGAGTTTATGATTTGCGTAGTTTAATAAAAAGGGGGGGGACACACACACACACACATATATATATATAATAATATATATATACATATATATATATTATATATATATATATATATATATATATATATATATATACTATTATATTATATATAATATATATGTGTGTGTGTGTGTGTGTGTGTGTGTGTGCGTGTTTGTGTGTAAGCAAATGCCACAAGAATATGAGAGGCAGGAATTAAGTTTCTTGTGGTATTTGCTTTTATAATGAAGTCGCGTACATGTACTGTGATATTTTAAGCATATATGTATGCATATAAGACTATATGTATGTATGCTCATATATATTATAACATATGCAGGTGTATATAGATAAATATTTGTGTATATATTCATACACACACACACCACACACACACACACACACATATATATATATATATATATATATATATATATATATATATATATATATATATATATATATATATATAAATAAAGGTTTTTGCCACGAAGGAAAAAATGAAAAGCGAGATAGCCAAGCACTTTCGGTCTAGTACGACCCTTTACTCAGGCCTGAGTAAAGGGTCGTACTAGACCGAAAGTGCTTGGCTATCTCGCTTTTCATTTTTTTCCTTCGTGGCAAAAACCTTTATCTATACATAGCATCACGTTTTATGTACTTCGTGATTAAGTTATTCAATTATATATATATTTTATATATACTATATAATAATATTAATATCTAATATATAATATAACTAATTATATATTTATAAATATATTAATTAATTTATATATATATAATTATATTTTCGTTAAAAGCAATTGCTTTAGTGGCATCAATAAGTTTCTTGCAGGTATCTTCATACCGACGAAGTTTTTTCCGATTCTCGTTCGTCAATTTCTGGTGAAAAATACGCAGACTTCCTTCTTCCATTTATTGAATTTTGTCACGACAGCTGTTTCGCCTTATGGCATTATCAAGCGACTACTGACTTACAATCTGACCTTTCGGCCTATTTATCTCATCGTGTGGGAGGTATGACCTTGAGGTATGAGTACTGGTTAGTCTAGGGATTAACAGCTTAAGGGCGTTGTTTTAGTTACAAAGAGCATAAGGACATATGTACTGTGACAATAAGAGTGAAAGTTTAAACAGTGGTTAAATCAATATTCAAAATACAATGCCATGTGCTAGAGTTTCCTTAAATGTATGTTTAAAATTTAATATGTTACATGTTGGTTTTATATAAAAATTACAAAATTACATACAGGAATGAAAATGAATATAGAAATCTAAATACGGGAGTACAAATATATGTATATATTTTATAGCATGCATAAAGGTACAAGAGATCATTTCTGTTTATACATAAATGTGTATGATTTAAATTTGAGTGATTGAGCATGTGTGTGTGTGTGTGTGTGTGTGTGTATGTCCAAAATGGTCTACGTTGTTTAACGGCTGCTGATTCGTGTTGGGCGGGGTCTCAGCGACCTGAGCAAGGATGTTACTTGACTTTCGCTGACGCTGGGTCTTCTCATGTCTTCCAAGGGGCGCGATGTTCTCGGTGGATTGGGCGCGCTGCCTGGTCCCTGTTGGCTTTGCGTAGTTCCTTCTCCTGCTGGAGGGGAGTATATGGTCCGATTCTTGTTCCTGGGTGCCTTCTATGAGCTCTTGTAGAGATGGCTTCCTGTCGTGAACATCTATGTAATGTTGATGGATGGCCCCTTGATTTCTATGAGCCAGCAGACGTCTCCGAAGGGTCGTTGTAGTGTGCCCGATGTAGTTTTGGCTGTTAGGTTTACACACCTCCTCTGGACAAGTAAATTTGCAAACTACATTCGTGCACATCTCCTTCGGTCACCCGGAGCGGTGCTGTTCTTCATTATTAAGGCTGCTACAAGGTTGGGCTTACTATATATCCTGAGGCTTATTTTATGGTAGGGGCTTTTGGGGCTTGGTTACGCCTCTGTTTATTATCCCGCGTAGTGTGCAGCAATCCTCCTTATATGCGGACCCATAATGTACACGATGGTAAATAATCAAGTTCTCCTCGTTTTTTGCCATCGTGTTGGATTGGTAAAATTCGTCCATTTTCTTTTTTATTGCTGCTTCGATTGATCTGCATACCCGTTGTTTGTCAGCAGTTGGCGAATTCGGTCGAGTTCGTTATGTATATCTTTCCATGATGAGCTGTGTGTGAAGGCTCTGTTGACATACGCACTCACGACAGACTTTTTATATGCGTCCGGGCACTCCCCGCGTGCGTTCAAGCAACGGCCAGCGTTCGTTGCTTTCGTATAAACGGTCGTCTTAAACTGTCCTTCTTGTTGCTTTACCAGGACATCAAGAAATGGCAAATTCTTCTGCTGGCTGTGCTCTGTGGTGAAGTTGAGCACTGAGTTTCTTTTCAGAGCATCTGCAGTTTTTTGGTATCTTCAGGCTATTGTGAGAATATATCGTCGATGTACCGCCCATAAATCCTAGGTTTTTGATGTTCTCTAAAGGTCCTTTCTTCGACGGTGGCCATGTACATATTTGCAAAGAGGACCCCTAGAGGGATCCCATGGCGACTCCGTCTACTTGTCGAAATAATTCCCCCTGATGAGAGAGGAAAGGGGCTTCTGTAGTGCTAGCTTTCAGCATCTCTCTGAGGACATCTTCGGAAATGGGCAGCGGGTTCTTCTCGGACCTGTATACACGATCAAGAATGATGTCGATCGTTTCTTCGACGGGAACGTTCGTATATATATATATATATATATATATATATATATATATATATATATATATATATATATATATATCTATATATATATATATATATACATATATATATATATATATATATATATATATATATATATATTATATATATATATGAATAACTTACCTGTCGTCAATGGTGCCCTCTGTCTGCAACTATGTCGTTAGGCTATTAATTAAGATCTCGTATGTATAAAAAATATACTATTTATTACCCAAAGCAGTTGAATATAAAATAGAACAAAATTATTAACAAGTCATAATGACAGAAAACCCAATCTGCCCATAAAGAAAATCACTGGGAAGAAAAACAAGTACATTATTATGTATTATGAGTATATAAAGCATAAAAGAAATATATTACACTATATATATATATATATATATATATATATATATATATATATATATATATATATATATAGCGTAATATATTTCTTTTATGCTTTATATACTCATAATACATAATGATGTACTTGTTTTTCTTCCCAGTGATTTTATTGGCCCTCATTAATGTGCAGGACCCTTTAAGCTAACTTTCTTGAATTTTTAACGCTCAGATTTACCACTCTCATGCCTTCACCTGGTAAGTATATCTTTCACTCTCTATAGAGAAAAAACGATTACTGGTTAAATTTTATAAAAATAAAATGAAAAGAAAACTAACGGGTTCACAGAAAGAACACTTGCCATGATGTAATAATGATTAATAAGAAAATGAAGTTTATTTGTAAAGATACCTCTCTCTCTATTATTACTATTATTATTATTATTATTATTATTTTCTTTTTTAGCGATTATCTGTATTTTCATACACGTCTGAGACCTCTGTGCGTCAAATATCATTTTTTTCTGAAGAGGGGTCTTATTGAAAATAATAGACGCGTATTGTTGGCTACATGGTCGCCTAGATTAAAGGTTCTTTTGATCACACCCTTCTGTCCCGCATAGCTTTCCCAAAACTTTTCTTCCCTCCTTTCCTGTGATCTTTCGAGCGCAGTGAGTAGACGGCTTAAAAGTTGGACTTTTGAATTGTTAACGCTTTCCAGCGTTCGTTTCATTTTTTTCAATTTGATTCATGCACTATGGGGTTTCTTTCTTTTCTTACAAGGAGGAAAGGAGCTGGAAAAGGGGTCCGTTTCCTTTCTTCACACTATAGTAATATTTAACATTACCATTTATATATATATATATATCTATATATATGTGTGTATATATATTATTATATATATAAATACCTATATATATATATATATATATATATATATATATATATAGTATATGTATGTATGTATATATATATAGTATATATATATATATATATATATATATATATATATATATATATATATAGATATATATATATATATATTTGTGTGTGGTTCGATCCCATGGGGGGACGAAATTATTATCAATTAAAAAATTCCCCTTCGGTACATATATGAAAATATATCATTTGGGAGGTAAAGTGAATTTAGATATTAAAGGACAGTTTGTAGCTTGAATTGATATATATATAATATATATATATATATATTAATATATATATATATATATATATATACATATATATATATATATATATAATATATATATATATATATATATATATATATATATAGTATATATATATTCCTAACTTATTAATATTTATATCTAGATGCGAGTAAACTCTCTCTTCTCTCTCTCTCTCTCTCTCTCTCTCTCTCTCTCTCCATGTGTGTGCTGATGTGCTTGTTTGCATCAAATCTCATTGAAATTGCCGTTGCCAAAAATGAGATGCCTTATGATATTTTTACATTATCTCTGTGTATTTTTTTCACAAGCGAGACCCATGTATTTAATTAAATGTTTGCGGAAAAAGCAATTATAGTTTTCAGTGAACATTGCAAGCAACGTCTTTTGAAAAATTACATAAAACTAGCACAATTATTTGGACTATGTAACTTGGGGTATGGAATACCAGATGCCTTTTAATGTTCCAAGAGAATCATCCTTGTATATTTTATTTTTTGTGTTCCATGTAGAATATTGAACTGCTATTTCGCCTTCCCATTTTGATGCAATGACATGGCGACAAAAAAATGACGTACAGTTCAAGGGAGATTAGTTTCAACGTCATTTTCATTACGGGTAATTCATTAGTAGCCTTTTCCATAGCACATGCAGTTAAATTTGATTTATGCAAGTCTTTAATACTAACTCTTTGTTATTATCTTACGTGCTCAAAAGATGCCAAGAAATGTCCATGCTATTATCTTACGTGCTCAAAAGATGCCAAGAAATGTCCATGCTATTATCTTACGCGCTCAAAAGATGCCAAGAAATCTCCATGCTATTATCTTACGTGCTCAAAAGATGCCAAGAAATGTCCATGCTAGCAGTTTATTAAACTACTCATTAATGATACTAAATTTCGGTTTATGAGATGATATTTTTTTGTACAGGAAAATATTGTATATGAAAAGTGGATTGTCATAAAATTCAACTTTTTGTTCCACGCTATTTTAAGATGCTAATGCGGTCTCATTTTCATTTGTGCGTCTTGTCTGCGTATGTGAATGAGCAGACACCTCTATACGCGATCAACTCATTTTGAGCAACCGGACTTTTTTTTAAAAAACATTCGGTGTGCAGTCCTCTCGAGATGGTTAACTTTTACTGAACATCTATGAAGATTTGGCGGTTTGTCGTCAAAGAAACAATCTCGTTCGCTTTTTTAGAATTTAAACAATGAAACACGGGCATGCACTATGGATTCAATTCTATGCACTGACTGGGACGGATTCATTTATTTATTAATGTGTGGATTTTGGCAGAGTTAGTTTAACTGTGAAGTTCCCAGTTAGTTCTGTCAAGTAGAAGAGGTAGCAGCTGTAGAAAGAGGAACACGTGCTTAAACAAATCTCTTCATTTCAATATAGCGTTTTCCTGTTTCCATCAAAGATACCCTTTTCAACCTAAATTTAGACACGAGAAAGTTTACAATACATTGCGATACCGCTGAAATATAATATTCATTGTGTTAAGAATGTAAAATTTTAGGTTTAACTTTTATCATATACCTGTTTGTATTTTAACCAAATACCGAGACTATTTAGCCATATAAACATTACGTAACTGATGTGCTGATGTTACTTATAGGTTTAAAAGACTTCTTTAATGCACAGATAAAACGTTCCGTCGATGAATAAAAATGTTCTAAGTAGATTTTGTTTATCTTACCAACAAAGATTTAACGTAAATTAACCGGTTGTCTGGTAATTATTACTTTTTTTTATTATTAGTATTATTTTTTTCAGTATGCATTGATAAAAGATTCATTATTATTTTGTAAAAATAGACCCTTTAGTAAATTTTTCTTATCGAATACTGAGGCCTAGTGTATTCATAATTTCTATGAATTTGCCATGATTGACTAAAGTGTTATTCTTAGTTTTGTCATTTTTTTCTACAATTTGTATATTCTCTATCACTTATGATATTATTTTCTGCATATTTGTGTTTGTTCTCAACGGATGAAAATTCGAATTTTCTTCCAGTTTTTCATTTATTAGTTCCATTAGGGCATTTTGTGTCCAGCTTATGTTTCGATGAACTTATTAAAAATCATTATTTATTTATTTCTGTTGTTGTGGGTCCAAGTGATTCATAGTCAGCAACATGAGAGCCTTCTTCGATGACTTTCGTCGTTTCGTCTAATATTCCAAAACAAATGGAACAATCCCTCAATTGTTGCCGGGTGTTTCGACCGCCTTCGTTCCCTTTCTGCGTAGTTGAATGTAACTCTTTACTTCAAAAGAGGAGAGGCAATAGAACTCTTGTCTTGAACAACAACGACTGTTGCAGTCTCCGTAATTAATCATTGTAATAGCAGGTTCTCTTATACGGAAGCGCTGTTTGCCTCTAGCCGTATTAATTGAAAGTTCGTAATGGCTTCGTAATGAGTCTTGTGTTCTTGCGTTGTTTCCTGCAAAAGGAAATTAAACCGAGGATTATCTTCGATGTTATGAAAGGTCGGAGAGCAACCAGGAACACATAAACGAATGACCATTCCGGGAGTCTGATCCTCACTCCCTATTGGAGATTAGTGATATTGCGTCACGCTCCTCTCATTATGGTCGTGAGATTTTGTTTTAAGTACAAAGTATTCATACATATTCTCTCTCTCTCTCTCTCTCTCTCTCTCTCTCTCTCTCTCTCTCTCACACACAGTGAAGTGCTTAAGAGGACGTGGATATATTTTGTGCTTGAGCCGATGTGAGTCTTGTTATGAAATGTCTTGAAAACGTTATTAACGATTATTCGCGAACGTAATATTTTTGGCTTTTGAATACATAGATAGCTATTATCTTTCCTTTATTTACTTGCCTACACCACCAAAAATACACACACAATATATATATATATATATATATATATATATATATATATATATATATATATATATATATATATATATATATATATATATATATATATATATATATATATATATATATATATATATATATAAACGGCACTGGACACATGTGTAAGTGGGCATACTAAAAAATAAATGAGGTCGATAACCTTAGTGACAAGCAGCAATGTGAAAACAGTCAGCGTCGAGTGTTTGGGGTTTGTGACAAGCGCAAAAGCTGCGAATTCCTTAGATGCTCACAAGACTAAAAATCAGGTGATCTTGACGTCAGAAGTTAAGTGAGTTCACGAGTACATGGGAAATGGAAATCGCATGTACATCGGAACCGAGAATAGACTAGCGTGCGTGCATTCGTACGTCCATCTGTAGGTGTAAGTGCATATGTCCGTTAGAATAAATCAATGAGATATAATCTCTAGTGTGGTTATTAATGGGGGAATTATACGACAGACGTTGAGTGTGAAAGCGGGCCATAGGAGGTGCTTGGAGATCCATGCAGTTAAGGTAAAGTAGAAGAAGAAAAGACGTTGAAACTTTGAACAGTGACATCTTTCAGAGGTTCTGAAAGGGGCAGTGCGGTGCGACACTTAACATGATTGACGAACTTTAATATTTACAATTTTTGATATTTGTGATTTCCTTTCCAGGTGGATTCGGTTGTCGCTAGAGAAAAAATGGATTCTCTATAAATATTTTTGAGAAAGACTGATGGGGGTTAATTGACAGTGAGAATAAGTGGTGATAGTTATATTTCATAAGATTCTGCAGAACAGTAATGGTGTCTTGATGATTTTTGGGATTTTTAATTCAATTGTATTTAACCTTCATGTTACCTATTTTGGGGGGAATTAAAGAATATTTTTGTATCCCGAGAGTTTGAATTCACCTAAGATTTAATGATTGATTTTCAGATATCTAGAGAGGGAAGGCAATGGGAACAAACAAAGGTAGGTCGCGTTACTATAGCTAGGATTTCTCTCCTCTTCGTTAAATACGGTTCACTGATCCCCATAACATACATATAATATTGTATTATATATATACTATATAGTAATACGATTAAGACGAGTTGATTTTGACTTTCGTATCATGCCTGAATTTGTCCGATAAATTTCTTGATAACTGAATGACTATGTTGCGCTCGTGACCGTATCAAACGCTTAAGGCTCAAGTTCAGATTCTGATACAAGGAGATGCGGCTATCGTTTATAATTCCCTTTGGTTGCAAGTTCTAAACTCGATACTGAGTATGTATATTTACAGATATACATGTATATACGTGTATATATATATATATATATATATATATATATATATATATATATATATATATATATAATATATATATATATATATATATACACGTATATACATGTAAATCTATAAATATACATACTCGGTATCGAGTTTAGAACTTGCAACCAAAGGGAATTATAAACGATAGCCGCATCTCCTTGTATCAGAACCTGGACTTGAGCCTTTTGCGTTTGTTACGGTCACGAGTGCAACATAGTCATTCATTATCAAGAAATGTATCGGACAAATTCAGGCATGATACGAAAGTCAAAATCAACTCGTCCTAACCGTATTACTATATAGTATATATAATAATATAATTATATATATGTTAAGGGGATCAATGGACCGTATTTAACGAAGGGGAGAGAACTCCAAGTTATGGAATTAGATATCAAAGGACATTTGTAGTTCGATATATATATATATATATATATATATATATATATATATATATATATATATCGAACTACAAATGTCCTTTGATATCTAATTCGCTCTACCTCGGAATTAATATATTTTCATATATGCTTAACCGAGGGGGAATTTATTAAGCGATAATAGAATTGGCCATAGACAGGCGCGAACCAGCGACCTCCCAATTCCAAGACTGGCAGTGAAGCCTTAAACCACCCCGACAGTAAAGGGTCCGAACAGGACCGAAAGTACTTGGCTATCTCGCTTTTTCATTTTTTTGTTTTCCTTCGTGGCAAAAAACATTTATTTATACATAGCATCACGTTTTATATACTTCGTGATCAAGTTATTCATACATATATATATATATATATATATATATATATATATATATATATATCATATATATATATATATATATATATATATATATATATATATATATATATATATAATATATAATTATATATATATATATATGTTAATATGAATAACTTGATCACGGAGTATATAAAACATGATGCTATGTATAAATAAAGGTTTTAGCCACGAAGGGAAAAATAAAAAAGCGAGATAGCCAAGAAATTTCGGTCTAGCACGATCCTTTACTCAGGCACAACTAATCATACAGAGGAAAAACAGTAAAAGTAGGCTTAATATACAAACTCACATTACAAGATTAGCAATAAGGTCGATTTCTCTCTACAGAAACGAGGAAGCGCCCGAGGGCAAGATTAGCGATTTTTAGGCAGCCACACCTTGGAGGAGCACACATGTGGTCAACAGATGATTCATCCAGAAAACAATACATTTTGAAAAAAACAAGGAGGCATATAAATCTTATTACCATGAAATTTAGAAAAATGTTCCCAAAAAATGAGTGAAAGGACGAAAAGAAGGATATAAATATATCGAGCAAGAGAGAGAGAGAGAGAGAGAGAGAAATAATAACTAATTATATGTATGTAGGACTAATGAATTAGTAGTTCATTTATTTTAAAGTCCTTCATAAACATTTTACAAATATATGGGTACAAATGGTACAATCCCAGACTAAGATTTAGGTTGTTTTTATTAGTGATTTGTATAATTGCTGATTCCAGTAAATTTCTTGAAACATAATCATTAGATCTAGCAATCACAGAGGTATCGCCCTAATTAATACAATGAGATTTTTCACTCAGATGGATAAACAGAGCATTTGAAGTCTGGGCTGTTCTAACTGAATACATACGCTGCTTAATACGTACACATAAATTTGTGCTTGACTGACCAACGTAAAAAGATGGGCAATCCTTACAAGGAATTTTATAAATGATGTTATTTGTTACGGGAGTATTCTTAATATTAAAATTTCATTTTTTTCTTCTATGTACCTACGTGCTTTGCGTATCACGAGTACACAATATCTTGACCAAGAAATAGAATACATAAAAAAGATAGGAAACGATCTCTGCTACCCACCCATATAATTGATTTAAGTTATCAAAAAGCTCACAAAGAGTTTTATAGTGTTGCTATAATTAAAAAGAAATCCCTAAAAATGTACTTAGCTTGCCTTACTTTTGTGGATTTGAAACCATTATTTCAATGTTTAAATCGTTTAATATTATTGTAGTGTTCTCTTATAACAAGACCATTAAAGATATGCTAATTAAGGATAGTCCCGTAACAAATAACAACATAATTTACAAAATTTCTTGTAAGGATTGCCCATCTTTTTACATTGGTCAGTCAAGTAAAAATTTATGTGTACGTATTAAGCAGCATATGTATTCAGTTAGAACAGCCCAGACATCAAATGCACTGTTTATCCATCTAAGTGAAAAATCTCATTGTATTAATTAGGGCGATACCTCTGTGACTGCTAGATCTAATGATTATGTTTCAAGAAATTTACTGAAATCAGCAATTATACAAATCACTAATAAAAACAACCTAAATCTTCGTTTGGGAATGTACCATTTGGACCCATATATTTGTAAAATGGTTATGAAGGACTTTAAGATAAATGAACTATTAATTAATTAGTCCCACTTGTATATAATTAGTTATTCTCTCTCTCTCTCTCTCTCTCTCTTGCTCGATATATTCATATCCTTCTTTTCGCCTTTTCACTCATTTTTTGGGAACATTTTTGTAAATTTCATGGCAATAAGTTGTATATGCCTCCTTGTTTTTTCAAAATGTATTGTTTTCTGGATTAATCATCTGTTGACCACGTGTGTGCTCCTCCAAGGTGTGGGTACCTAAAAATCCTTAATCTTGCCCTCAGGCGTTTCTTCGTTTCTGTAGAGTGAAATCAACCTTATTGCTAATCTTATAATGTGAGTTTGGATATTAAGCCTACTTTGACTATGTTTTTCCTCTGTATAATCAGTTGTGCCTCTGAGTAAAGGGTCGTGCTAGACCGAAAGTTCTTGGTTATCGCGCTTTTTTATTTTTTCCTTGGCGGCAAAACTTTTTATATTTATAGTATATATATATATATATATATATATATATATATATATATATATATATATATATATATATATATATATATATATATATATATATATATATATAAATATATATATATATATATATATATATATATATATATATATATATATATATATATATATTATATATGTGTGTGGTGTGTGTGTTTATGTAATTACATATATAAATGTACAGTGTTGTGGTCTGGCACAACCTAACATTATTAAAAGTCTCAATTGAATCTTCCATATCGCTCTGGACGTTAGAGAGAGAGAGAGAGAGAGAGAGAGAGAGGAGAGAGAGAGAGAGAGAGAGAGAGAGAGAGAGAGAGAGCAGTATTCCTACGCGCTTGGTTCATCGACCTTGCCCATCAGCCTGCATATCTTGTTATCATTGTCATTAACAGGTACAGAAAACGTAACTCATAAAACATTGAAACATCAACCACATATTGATTAGAGAAAAAGGCGTAATTTATAATTATATACGTGTATACATAGAAAATTATACATACAGTTATTTCCCTTCATGAGTATTCGCGAGGGTAATGAAAATTGAGCAATATATAGAACCTGCTGCATTTTGACATTTTAGAATAAATATATTAAAAAAAGGGCACAGGGCAGTATGCTTTTTATACGAACTGCAAAGGGAAGCAGAAAATTTTATTCAAGTATGAATTTTACATTTATATGAAAATATCGTGATCATTGTTAATGTTATCTCTCCTGGTGTACTATAGAGGACTGGGCTGGAATCTTCCTGTTAGGCTATTTATTCCGTTCTGTACTTGCATACATTGTGTTTAATGAATGCTAGTGTCATATTTGACTGCCTTCGGTGATCTACAATAGTTAATTCCAGAGAAGATATTTGCACACTTCAGTTCAATTTAGTAATTATGGAATCAGTCGTAGCTAGTAATTGTTATATGGTCGTATCACTTAAGTTTTACTGCTATTTTTTATATTTAAAAAGATATTTCCTGTTCGGTTTGTGGAAAAAAGACATACTTTGGAATGAAGGAAGTTTGCTTCATGCTTTTTGAGAAGTCTCGAGTTCTCAGGAGCGAAGAAATCCGGCTGAAAAAGAAATTGGTCTGGAATTCTTTACTGCATTGCGTCTCGAGAATAAAGACGGCTTGAGATAGTAAACATTATTATTTCTTTTTTTCTTTTTCAGTGGGCACGGGACATTTCTATATTTTTAAAATATATATATATATATATATATATATATATATAATATATATATGTATATTATATATATCACATATATATATATATATATATATATATATATATATATATATATATATATATATATATATATATATATATATATATATATATATAATATATATATATATATATATAGTATATATATATATATATATATATATATATATATATATATACTATATGATATATATATCCTTTTTTCCCCTTCCTCTTATTGGGATAATAATGATTCAAAACCATTTCGCGAAAGTGTCAGAAGCTCTGGAATGTATGTGTCGTCCTGTTTCCATTGGAGGAATAAGTTTTCTCCATTCGTAAGTTTTCCTTTTAGCTCTGTTGTTCATAAAAAAATAGTTTGATTATAAAAGGTAAAGAAACTGACTTTTCAAACAAGCTATGAGCAAACATGATAAATATTAAAATTGTGAAACATTCATCTACGGAAATAAACCTTCCTATGTTCGGGGTAAATTAAGTCGTAATTAATCTGTTGATCCGAAGCATATCACGCGTCTCTGAAAGTAAATGAAAGTGTTGAAGTTGGGAATTAATGTTTACACGGGATGATTAGTCGTCAAAATTCTTCTGAAGTGTTCTAAGTTAATAAGTGGTGCTCGTAGGTATAGGAAAGTCTGTACTGCTACTTTTTATAATCATGCGTCTTTGTAATCAGTTACTCTGTATTTAAGTATACTATATTGATACCCTGATATGTTTGCAGAAACTTTTTGTTTAATTCGTCCCCCTTCGTTCTCTTATCCCATGTAATTTTTGTATTTACAAGCGAGTTTGGTTTGCTTTAAAAAAATGTTCGTATGAAAATAATGATAAAAATTATGATAATGAAGCTTCGTGTTCAGATATCCCTGGGCGACTAAGTAAATCTGTTAACGCAGGTATGGTCACCTAGATCTTTTCGTTTGGGCAACATATATCCAGATCGTAATTAATTTGCAGACCACCTTTGTGGAAACTCGGCAGTCAAGGTTCGTGAAGTCCATTGGCATGTAGGTTTATCAGTAACTTAAGTTTTCAGATTCTATGGTAGGCTTTTTGAGTTCTTATGGAAATTCAATGGAATCATTTGACTAATATTTTAGTCTTTGTTAAAAGAAAAGGCTTGCTGAAGAGAAAAAGAAAACAATTCACTTTTTCTTTCTCATTTTGTCGTGTATGATGATTTCTATGAATAAAATGTATTAGTTGGTGTTCAATCAAAGTTTGTAGGATTATTAATAAACATTTTATGCTTATTCCTTAAGTGTTTCTCTCTTTTTGATTTGGTGCTTTTTCTATTTAATAGAAGCAGAGATTCCACTAACAGTTATTCTCTTCTATTGGATTAATTATTTGCTAAATGAATGGTTATTTGCAACACAAAAGGGATCAGAAAGTTTCTTAGTCAATGAATTCGGGGAAATACGCAGTTCCTACCCAGCTCTACGATTCTTTGTTGTTCATTGGTAACATCACCGACTGTAATTGTAGCAGGATGAACTCGAATAACAATATGTAATCTAATTGCAACATTAAGACTCTTAATGGCTGCAGCCGTTAAGGCGTTAATCTGATTAAGGAGAGAACAGTCAACTTGGGCGCCTAATGCAGTCGGTCGTACTTTTTCAGGAACAGGGCTGTTTCGAGTTAAAAGGGGGGGGGGGGGGGGGGGGGGGGGGGGGGGGGGGGGGGGGGGGGGGGGGGGGGGGGGGGAGTGGGGGGGGGGGGGGGGGGGAGTTAGTTGTTAACTAATTGGTGCGAAACAGATTGCAAGGAAATATGCTCTAAAGCAACCTTTACTTATTAACAAGGATTAAATCAATCTAGACAGCTGACAAACTTATGACTCGAGTACAAATTTGTTAATGTTATGTTTGACTGGGAATGATAGTAATTATGCGTCATTTTAGAAAAGCTAAAGCAATCTTCATAACTCCTGTATGAGTTCCACGTCTCCTCAAGAGACCGTTGAAAAAGAAGAAAATTTTTAATGGGTAATCTTTTCAATTTTCGGCAGAGTAATGCATTTTACAATTTTACATTAAATAACAATAAAAGAATAATCATAATTATGGTACGCCATTTTAAATTAAAGAGGAAGAATAAGAACGACAACAGGAACAAAAAAAGAAAAATAATAATAATAATAGAACACACGACCTGGGTATACTAGAAGTCATTTTCCAGTATCTGTGTACTTGTAACTTAATACTAAACCCCTTTAGAACATAAAGCATTATTATTGGTGGTAGGAGCAGTAGCAGCGTTGGTTATTTCAAATTCCTATAATTCTTGAGCTTTGTACTTTTATTATCAATGAATGTCCTAGCAATGGTTTTTATTCCATGAGGGAGTTATCCTTGTCGATAGTTCTAAGGAGTAACTACACTGCAATAGGCATTTCAAAATACCATTTGTTAAAACTGTCGTTGAACAACAGACTCCCCCTTCTCTCCTATGTGATATATGTCAGAGTAGAATTTCAACCTCCAGCGTCACGAGAACATATAATCTTGAAATTTTGTCTAATTTTTGTGTTGTACTCTTTCGCTTTCTCATTACAGTTATTCTGTTTTTATTTATGTATTTATATGTATCTTCCTTGATCATTCTGTTGGTAAAAATATGTTAATTGAGATACAAAAGAAATTATAAATAGGAAAAGAGACAAATGCAAGGGAGCGGTTTCCAGTTAAAGATTTTCACACAGAATTTGCGTATGTATTCAATCCAATATTATTTATAGGTATAGTCAGTGATTAAGACGTCTATAAAATGTTGGTCTACTGTTAGATATCATGCTGCTCGCTTTTGATTTTTAAAGTTCATTGCCTTTTGTAGTTTTACACGATTTCCTCGGGTAAATCATATTTGCTTTGCTCGTGTTTACATTCACTGCTTGCAATGCTTCGATATACTTCCTAGAGAGGAAAATATGTATTCAAGTTCTGCCTTATCCAGCTGCAGTTGTTTTATAGTATAAACAAATTTGACGATTTTGCAGAAGCCTTTTTTTTTAATGCTGCGACATGAAATTCAACCATGCGTATGGTGAAATGTCACAAACAGTTGTGTTGTTGCTTTATGTAATAGCATCGCTACTACTAGCACACTAAATAAGATAAATATTAGTAGGTAACAAAGTGTCCAAGGCCTTAATGCTTACGCTACATGCAACTCAGCATAGCTGCCAATACCTAATTTACACACGAATAATTGTTTACTTTGTGCACGCGACGTGTAAAATATGCAGAAATTTTCTGAAGGAATTCTGTAGAAGAGGCTTTAATTAGGGTTATACACCTTTTCCCATATGACCTCCATATCACATGCAATATATATTATCTATATATATATATATATAATATATATATATATATATATATATATATAGATATATATATATATATTATATATATATATATATATATATATATATATATATATATATATATATATATATATAATATATATATATATATATATATATATATATATATATGTGTATATATATATCTATCAATAATGTAGAAGAAAATAATGTAATCAGTCTGTTTTTCTTCTACAATTATATATATATATATATATATATATATATATATATATATATATATATATAAATATATATATCTTATATATATATAATGTAGAAGAGAAACAGACTGATTACATTCGAGTACACTTCACACTAATGTCTGTATGTTCGCAATTAAAACTTTTAAAATGTTAATAACGTAGGTCACGTGACATGGTAACAAAATCGTCACTGGAATAATATAATAGTTTAAGTCCTACATTTTCATTAATATTCCGCTGGGAATCTGTTTTCAAAGAAAGACAGAGTTATGAAATCATCTGATGTGGGTATCGCCACCAGCTGTCTGATCCTCACCCCAACTATTTCTCTGTCATCACAATCCTCTCCCGAACCCTTTACTCATGTCCCACAAATGGTGTTTATCTCTCCAGATCATAGTGCACGACGATGCGAGCAGTGTAGCCCTTCCCCATCATAATTTCGTATCCTACCCTTTCCCTTAATCTCGGTCTTCCATTAGCCTGGTTAGGATGTGTCTCTTCGGTAGGAAATGGCTTCCAGGCTAAAGTCGTTGGTTTTGTTGAAAGCGTCGGGTTCCCACTCAACGAAATTCCATGGCGTCGCTTCGTATTAATTATTGTTTCGGCTATGTACATGTACATGTTGATTAATTACCTGATATACCCTAAACTAACGTACTCATCAGATGAAAAAATACGGCAATAACCAAAATAATTAGTTACGTGGATATGTGCCATAATTTTTATTGAATGGTTTGCAGAAATAATATTTTCAGTTGATATCACCCTTCTTTTAGGTTTTGAGTAATATAAAATTTACGCGTAATGCTAGCAAAAAAAAAATTATTTTGTTTCTTTTAATTAATCAACTTGGGACCACCTTGACGTGGTGAGGGGGCTCTTGAACTCCAGGAATTTGTTCCTGGCTTCAAACCCAAGAGTCCCATATATAATTGAATATTTGATTAGATTAATTTTTTATAAATTTTCCACTTTTGCTGACATTTACTGGATCTGATAAATATAAAAAGATATAGCTCGGAATTGGTTTATATTCGAAGCTAAATAGCGGGAACTGTGGTAGGACCATCAACTGCCCGATAATGTTCGGACCTGAGAGATATCAGGCGGAACTATTCTACAGGACTGGACCACGGATTCCAGGGGGCTTCTGGTTCTGGGGAAAGGGTTCTCGGCAGTCTGTCCGGTTTGCTCATAAGGTGATGAGGCTGGAGATGATTGTATTCTTGTAATAATCTCACCCCTATGAAGCGGATTTGGCCTACACTTGGGGTACTCTCATGTTGTGCCATCCCCTTTTGGGTAGGGCAATGACGCGGACATTTGCGAGTCTGTTCTCACTTGGGCCATTAGTGGAGGAAAAGACTCCATGAAAGGCGAAAGGCAGATGATATCTTTTTAAGGTTTTCAGGTTTATTTATTATTTTATTTGTTTTTTATATACTTTAATCTTTATGGCTGGTAATCTTAAAGATTCTTGTACCCCTGGGGCCTTTGATGGTAGCGACTCGGCAGAGTTCACGACCACTGAACCACCTCTGAAAACCGTTGCTTAGAAAATCCCAGTAAACATTCCAGTGTAATTACACAGGAACCCTTTGTTCCAATACTGAGCAAGCTTTATATGACCCCCCTCCCCCCCAAAAAAAAAATATTGTCTTGACCCAACCTTGACTCACTTTGGGAGTGGAATTTGGTCATATTCCTGACCTGGAAACACAGAATAATATTTGCTTTAAAATTATAAAATTATTTATTAAGCAGACACCAACCTCTGAAATGTCATTCAGACAAATGAAAGATCAAATGTAGCTGATAGAAACCACAACCAAAATCACACGGAAAATTATGAGTATAACAAACATTGACAACGTAAATGTTCAGGTTAAAAAAACATGATAGTATGAACAGTGTACAGGGTAACATAGTATTTCCTGATAATAATAATGAGCCAATGGAAAAGAATATACTTTGGATTCCCGTAAAAAAAGGTTTACTAACGTATAGGACTGCGAAATATATAACATAAAGTAAACAAAGTAATATTCAAATATTGCGATTAGCGAAAATAAAATTTGAAGGACAAGAATTACTCTTAGCAATTAAAATTATGGGCCAAAGCAGAGAGATATGTTCCAAAACCACTACAGTGCCAAAACTGCTGTAAGTACGGAAAAAACCCCCCAGAAAACTTCTGTTTGTCCGTGTTGTGGATCTAAAGAACATGCCACACAATGGATGTGCGGTGAACCTAACTGCATGAACAGTGTGCAATATCACCATTCAAGGTCTAAGGAATGTATGTATTATATCTACAACAAATAAGAGCCAAATTAGAATTGAAAGTTAGATGAATACATGATCCTGCTAGAAAACGTACCTAATCCACTATAATATCAAAACAATGAAACAAAAATGGAAATGCATAAGAGTAACAAAACCCTAATAGATCAATCTCCGGGGATTTGAACTACGTCACAAGAAGAATTTAAAGTACCAAACAAACGAGCAATGTTTGTAAATTCTAATATAAATATTTGTCCAAACCCATTTGAGATATTAAGAGCGAATAAAACTAAAAGAGGCAAATTCCCAGAACATCAAAGATATAGTAGAACATACCATTGACAAGAATGATTGTGAAGGGAGAAAAGATTATTCCAATTATTCCATCAACAGTAATTGGTGCCGTAAGAGTAAGAATGACACATAAAAACACACGTGAATGTAATGAATGTTTTATCGAATTGTATAAAAAGAACAGAAACATAACAAAAGATAACCTAGCAAACACTGTACGAAATTTTATTAAATTCAGAAATAAAGAAACTACTAGTTTAGACACACACACTCACGAAAAGGGCTGTATGTGCATGGGGCACCTAATGTCTTATGAGGAAAAACAAATAAATGTCGTAAATAAAATTCTAGAAAAAAAGCAAATTCATAATCCACAAAAAGAAACACTTGAACACACTAAAGTAATATCTCCAATAATTATATGATACAATGGGACGAAATGGTCTGCAGACCAGATTACATTTAAGAGCAGTGCAACGATTGCTAAAAGAATATGGACAAATGATATTATGTTTACAACATGTCAATAATCGTAGCAATTGTAATAATAATAACAGATTCTGTAGATGACACTTGCAAAAACAGAGATTAAGTCATTTACGGAACAAACGCCTCACTTTCCCATCTTCCCCACAATTTAGATCTTCTTGCCTCACTGCTTAGGATGCTTTGTTTGAGCGAATTTCTGCGGTTTCGCAATTGGGTGATCAGACTGGACATTGCTCGCCTTACAATGATTTTTTTAATTGTCCAGGTGGTTTTCTGTGGTACGTCTCATGGTCTCTCGGGTATACTAGTTCGTCCAGAGGGAGCGCCCATAGATACTGTAGCAGTACGAGCGGAAGAGTAGCTGTTTCAAGTCTTGGTAACAGAGGGCAAACCTCCTTACAATTGCCAGTTGCACATAGTTTACAACGCCTCTGTTCTATGTCTGCCGTATCTTTTAGGTCGCCGGTGATAATGTGACCCAATTACTGGATTTCGTGTACGAATTCCAGCCGATGACTTCCGAGGAAATTTTGTGGTTCTGCAATATGCTTAAGCGATCTCTTGGTCTTGGTTTCGTTGCATAGACTATCAAATTCCTCTGCATATTGGCGGCAAGTGTCGTTGAGTCGTTGGAAACCTTGCACTGATGGGGAAAGCAGAACCATATAATCGGCATAACAGAGGTTCTTTGTGTTTCTTTCATTGACAGTGCATCCGATTGGGAGGAGTTGAGTTTGACATTCAGGGCATCTGTGTACGTATATACAGGTATGGTGAGAGAATGCCCCCTTGCCGAAGCCCGTTTGGGGAGCCGGGGGTGTACGACAATACGTTACCACAGTTGACACAGAATTGCCGTGTGGGGAACCAGCAATATAAAATATCAATTAAATAGAGAGGCGTGGCTCTTTTATGCAACTTCAGAAAGAGCTCCAGGTACTTTAATCTGTAAAATGTTTTTCTCACATCTACTAAACATAGGAAAGCAGGAGAGGCTGATGATAGGTAATAGTTCAGCAACTCTTTCAGTATGTAGATGCAGGTGTCGGTTGAGTGGTTTGCTTTAAACCCGAACTGGTTGTCAGTGGTGTGTAGAAAAGAGAGAAGTCTCACTAGAAGAACCGACTCAGGTATCTTCGACGTGATCGTTGTGATTGCAATCGGCCGGTAATTACCAAGGTCAGCTACATCCTTTAGCTTGTTTTTGATTAATGGTATCAAGTGAACTAAGAGTATGGAGTCTGGAAGAAATTGGATAATTATGCCCGCACTGAATAGGGCAGCTAGCAAAATGTAAATTATCGGATGGCAGAATTTATAAACTTCTGCGGGAAGACCATCGCAGCCGGGCGATTTATTATTAGGTAGGCTGTTTATGGCATCGCTGATGTTACCTGGCGTAATACAATATGCGAGATGAAATTTGATATTATCAGTAAGGAGGTTATCTACATCCCTTCAGAGTCTAGATCTTTTATGCAATACAGGATATTGCTGAAGTGATCGCCCCACATACTTGCGATAGCTTCGTCTCCGACTGCTTCCCCTAATCTATGTGATAGCTTTATAGTTTTGGGATTTAGGCACTGAATATCTTTCCAAAGACGGGGATAACCACAGGATTCTAAATTTCTAGACATCGCATCAGCTCTTAGTTGCTTTTCATTTAATCTGCAGTGCTTAGAGCAAGTTTGAACTACACTCTCGCCTGTCTCATTGGTAATGCAGTGTCCTTCCCTCGTGCTGCCATTTTGATTCCACAGTAAAAACATTTCTCGTGAATATGAGTGCAGATATTTAACCAAGTCATTCCATCCAGGTATATTACGAGAGTTACCTTGACGAAATCTAAACGTAGCCCTGCCGGAGGCAAGCAAAGTGGATATTATGTAAGAATTATAATTCTTTCAGATCTCCCCTGTGGTGGTCATTTCTACAATTTATGTTAGTACAAAGTAAGGTGTCTGCCGGTTGAACTATTGACCGCAACCTGGTTTCCGTGGTCACCCTGAAGTACCTGGTTTTCTGTTGGTTTTTAAGTTGTGGGCAATTAGTTAAGGGGTTCACAGTTGGGAGGGATGGGGTACTGAATGACACCTGTAAAGGGATGTGATAGTAGCCCGTTGCAAGATCGTAGCGAATATTGCAGGTCATAATAGAATCATGAAGTTGTGGAGATGGGATGCAATGGTTCAGCCAGGAGGTTGTAATTGTATCCGCTCAATTTGCACATAGGAATAGGAGGGAGGGAGTGAGGAGCATTACATTGCTAATTTGGATTCCATGATTTTGACAGAAGTGAGGAAGTTCGTTATAAAATTGATTTGTGGGGTGAGAATTAAGGTCTCCGATTTTACAGATATGATCAGCAGGAGAATCGTGAATAAATACTATATAACTCACCTAGGATGATACAGTATTGATCAAAATTATTGTTATTTCCCCAAGGCATATAAACATTAATTATCAGCATCTCAAAGTCCCCTACTGTCACTTGAAGCATTTTATTGAAATCATTCGGTCCATCCCTATGAGAGCTGATATTCAGCTCAGTGGTCTGGTTTTAAACTGTTTTGATAAAAATAATCTCCCCCCCTCAAGAAAAAAAAGCTTTTGCCAAATACATGCAATAAAATCAATTATGTGGCCTTCACCTGTGTTAATCGCCTTATGACTTATAAATGTGTGACATCAACGTCAGATAATATTGTATTACGTATAGGCTTCTATATGATCTAGACGTTAAATATTTGCTATGCTTATTTTGTAGATATAAAACTCACACTATAGCACAGTTTCAAACTGTTTTGCCTATTTTTAATTTTAAAATGCTAAAATGCTTAAAGAGTTTTAAAATGCTCTTTCAGCGGAAGGATTTCAAAGGTAATCTCTATTCTGGCAATGACAATTATCTACGTCTGATTCGGCAGTTTTTATGAAGTTAGAATTTCAGGATCGGAAACTAAATTCACAAACCTGCTCGAGACACTTGGTCGTCCCTTTTGAGTTGGGAAGATTTAAACTTACTCTATTCCAACTCAAAAGAGAAGGCAAAGTGCCTCAAAGAGGTTTTGAATTTAGTGTAAAGTCCGCAATCGCAATAATCACTTATCAAATGTAATGAATTTACGTTCAGTTAATGAAAGTCATTTTAGAATAAGGAGGTCCTCTATGATTATTCTGAACCAGAATTTTTAACAACTTGGCAAATATTTTTTTTAAAATATATTCAGGTGAAATGATGTTTGCACTCAAAGCCCTATGGGTCCAATCATTTGAAGAACGCAATATATTTTAGTTTAGCTACGTAAATAAACCGCCTTTAAAACTTCAGTTTACTGTATTCAAGAGGACCCTTACTATTTCAGAATGGGCACATATTTTAATGAACCAAGCTTAAATAAATTTTAAAGGTAAAATATAATTTTATTTCTTTACGAGTTAAGTCGCGTATCATGCCAAGATCATCCATAAGCTTTTACGCATAAACGTAATTCTTTATTTTACGTGAACATCTGTTACCGTCTACACTGAAAGCAGTAGCTATCTACTTTCCACATCTGCTCATTTTTCCTTTGTGCGATGTCACTTTACTCTTTATTTTGGTATGAAAGTTTTCTCTTTATATTTCATTTTATTTACTTCGTACTCTAACCTTCACCCTTGTTGCATTATTTATTCTTTTAATTACCTTATCACAAAAAACGCGCTCTCTCTCTCCTCTCTCTCTCTCTCTCTCTCTCTCTCTCTCTCTATATATATATATATATATATACTATATATATATATATATATACTTTAGATAGTATAATGATATAATATAAATCCTCTCTCTTTTTTTTTATCTTTTTTTTTATTGAATTTTACATGGTCTCACTAGTGAATGCTTGAAAAGAATAAGTATTTGTTTTTATGATGAGTTTAAACACAGTAATAAGCTATCTACAAATAAGGCCATTGTATTTTACCATCCATCAGATGTTAAAAAGATTGTATATTACGTGTGTATACGAGTATGTATATTATATATATATATATATATATATATAAATTAAAAAAAAAAAAAAAAATATATATAAATATCGTATATATATATGATGTATATATATATATATTATATCATATATATATATATATATATATATATATATATCATATATGTATATAATAATATATAATATATATACATATATATATATAAATATATAATCTATATATTATATATTATATAATATATATATATGTTATATATATCGTATATATATATATATACCACATTCACACAATCTTTTTAACATCTGATGGATGGTAAGATACAATGGCCTTATTTGTAGAGAACTTAATCTTTTTAATCGTTCACTAGAGAGCCATGTAAAATTTAGTAAAAAGGAGAGTTCATAAAATACAGTTCAGATCGAATACAATTTTTCATGAAGATGGTGCAGCTGTAACCAAGCGCGTCCACTAAGACCGTTTGACCATTGTGCCAGAGAATGAGAGAGGACCGTTGTGTGAATGGTTTCGGTGCAGAAATTCCTGTGACACCCGAAATTATTCCAGACCAATTCGAAGCATCAAAGATTGCTTCGCTGATGTGAAATACTAAAGCAACAACGGTCATGAGAGTGAGTCTGATTGCATTTACATTTTGGTGCAGCATCTGGGCTGGTTTTTTTGCTTGCATTGGGTTTCTACTCTTCTTGCGTGTGATATCCCTTCTTGTGACAATGGTTCTTCGTTAAAAATCAACTATTATCCTAAGCAGAAGTAGAAGCAGAGTTGAATACGAGTTGATAGTCAGCCACACTCTTAGTACTTATTTTGTCTTATTTTATTCATCACTCCATTTCATCATATCCCCATCTTTGGAAACCAGCCGACCTAGTTGTGTTCAGTCTGTTAACTTTATGGGGGAATTTTCTATCAGTTCTTCCCGAGGACTCTAATGCCATTGTTATCTAGAGGCAGAGCTGTCATGTCCTCCGGGTCTATACCCTCACTTCTTTTCATCTCCCATACTTTTTCTCTTTACCTCTAGGCCAAAGTTAAAAGGGCTACATCGGGTTGCTGTTCCCTTAAACTTTTTGATAAAATCCATAAGATTATAATTGAGCTTCTCGTTTATCTTTTTTGGAACTCAAAACAGTGTCCCCTTTGCTGTAATTAATTACTGGTGTCTTTCTTCTCCTGTTGATTGATTATTGTTGTGCGGATGACTTTTCGATTAAGCAGCGATCAGACACAGCTGATGCTGCTCGGATCTTCTCATCTTGGTTCAGGACTGGCAGCGAGAGACTTAGTCTTGTACAGGTGAATGCTTGTGGATACTATTTTGCGTGATATAATTTTCACTATTAGATTTTGGTTATTCTAAGATGATAATTAAGATATATCATGGAGTAATTTTCTTTTCGCTGTTCATGTAAAATGTGTTTCTTGCCTACTTTCAACGTATATATTCTTTGGCATTTTTTTTCTGGTTTACTTAGCACAGTTTCGCAGCTTTTGTTGGATTGCAGCCACTCAGTAGATACATCGAGTGAAAATAGCTTCCCCTGTTTAACTTTGCTCAGGAATGACGTTTTTGGCATTTCCTCGTTTTCTTATTATTGCTTTGCTGCTGGCATCTTTTTTAGTTTACATTTATGTACGTCAGCACTCACTGTCTCCAGTTTATTTGAGATATTGTAATAAAGTCTTTTTTTTGTCTGCGTCATGAGTAATGATTAGTTGACAAACCGTATCCTCCCCTTTGTACATTTATAGCGTAATGACCTGTCTTTAGTACATTTTCCCCCTGATGCTGTACTTGACATTTTGTGTGGAATATCTGGTTGAATTTAAGAAATGTTGAAGGGGATATTAAGCGTGCTTGTGCAGGGATTTTTTTTTTGTTTCGTCTCGTTGTGTGTGTTTCATGACTGGTTATAGTAATGTTAACAGTAATGTGTCCAAGCCCCACATCTTTCCCTTTCTCTTGGTCTATTTACTTCAAGCTGGGTTATTGATTTTGATAATGTACCTGACTGCTG
>NC_087206.1:98812267-98837267 GCF_015104395.2 Macrobrachium nipponense | reverse complement strand
TTGCATGCAGCCCTTCATTTTTTTTTCTCTGGAGGTCCAATGTAAAGGCGGAGAAAAAAAAATTTTTTTCTTGGTTTTTCATAGTTGCAGGTCCCCTAATGCTTTTTTCTGATTACAGGTGAAAAAATAAGATTTCTAGGTATAAAGTATATGCTTTTATATTTTTCTGACCGAAGTAGAAGAATGTCAAATGCGTTTCAGATTCCGTTGTTTTTATTCGTCGTACTAGTTCTAGTTATGAAATTTTGAAAACAAAATCCCAAAGTTGCCAGGCAATTTTTTTTCTTTATGAAAAAGTGGTCAAAGTTACTCAGTGTCAGGATATCTATAAAACTATTAAGAGGAAATACAAATAAGAAGGGAGCATCATGTCTTTTGCACGGAAATATCTCGCAACGTTTTTTCTACATAAAAGATAGGAACGTTCTGTGGTAAATATTTCGCCCTGATCATAATGAAATAGGAGGCCGCTTAAGCGAAAGCATCATCTTCAAGGACCTCAAAGAAAAATGTCTCCGTCGGATATTATGTCCGTTCATTTCACGTGAATAATGTGATCCAGAAACCTTCCAGTTCTCTCCTTTTGGATGCCTTATGAATTAGCGTGGAAGTATGAAGAAATAACCGATATTGTACGTTTGTTATGCATAAATATTTCAAAATAATGAAGACAAATACTCCCCCGCTTATTTATACAGCACTTTCGCTATATCCCTTTCGGATAGACTTGAAAGAAAAGGAACATAATATTCACTTTGTGTTTATGTAATTCCCTTATTAGCTGATAAAAGAAGGGCTTCCGCTGACAGTAATTTTATTGCAGACGGAGGATGCATACCCAGCTTATTCCAGCACTTCGAATCTATGTTTTACATCACTAGCAATACCGGATTCTAATTGAAACAGTACGGACTCTAATAACAAATATAATTAAACTGCAACATTAAGAGGCCACTGAATACAGCCATTAAGACGCTAATCTGATTAAAGGAGTGAACAGTCAACCTGTTCGTCTAATGCAGAACACCGCGGTTCTTACTTGGGCTCTTACTTTAATTAAAGGAGTTTTTTGGCTGTCAGAATGGATGCCTGTTTGCAGATCGCTGTGAGATGGATGGCTGTTGCAAGTAAACGTTTGCTAATACAATCTCTGTCTATTAACAAGCATCAGGCCAGTCTAGAAAGATAACGGGATTATTGATGAGGTTGCCTTGGCAATAAACTCGAGTGCAAAGCCGTGTAAGTTATGAGCGCTATTAATGGAGTTTGAGCGCCAGGGATAATACTATTATGGACACTGGAGAATAGATGAATCAAATCTGATAACTACACACGCTTACCTAGATTATTCCTCACGCCTCCCCAAGAGATTTTGGAAAATGAAGGAAACTTAGAGAGAAATCTATGTATATTTATAACGTGATATTTTAATTAAAGGATTTATAGTACTCCGGTAAGTATTGTTAGTAGTTGTGGAAGCAACTGTGGTAGTGGTAGTAAGTTCAAATTCTTATACCTGTACCCTGTTAATATTTTTTCGTTAAGGGAGGGAGCCTTCTCGTTAGCTCCAAAGGTATGCCTGCAATGTGATTAGCATTTCTAAAACCTTTTCTTTCATTACATATATGAATGTTTTTGAGCAACAGACTTCTCTTCTCTTCTGTTGGGTATCAAGACAGATCGTACACCTGCAGCATCTCGGGGACATTTAATTTAGTGATTTTGCCTAATTTGTTCGTTTTTATTTTTTGATTTCCTTATCAAGTTTACTGCGGTTTTTACTTAACTGATCATTTTTTAATTATTATGACAGAAATTCCACCGCTGATGTTAGTAGGAAACGCAATTTTACGTTTTAGTTAAATGCTAATTTTTTTTTTCTACTTTTACGTTAAATTTGTTACATTTTCATTTTTGTTTATTCTTCTCCGCATTTTCTAGGTGAAGATATGTGTACCGAAATGCTGATTATATTAAAACAAAACAAGAAAAGAAGTCTTTTTAGTTCCAGGTGTACATTGAATTTGTGTACGCAATACGATCCACGAATTGTGGATTTAAGACAGTTTTAAGATGATGGTTCAGGATTATGATTTCTCACTGTTTGTTTTTCATTACAAAAGTTCGCTTGCTTTTGTAGTTTTCTCATTTTTCTCAGGTGAACCGTGATTACGTTGCTCGTGTTTACGTTCCATGTTAGCTATGCTTGATTTTCATCATAGGTGATTTAGCTTCACGGGAAGAGGAAGGTATGTATCTGTGTCTAGTCATATACAACTGCTGTTCTACTTTTGACATGGTAAGTGTGGAAGATTTTGAATCAGATCCTTATTCATTATTACTGCAGTAGTCTAGTAATGTGAGGGACGCTTATTGTATTGCTATTATGTACTTTCACGACCACAGTAATCAGCAACGGCAGTAAGAGCATATCATCTTCAACTTGGTTGCCAAACACTAATTTACACGCAGATTTACCTGAGATTAAGAATTGTCATTTAACTGAAATGCATATGCTACATGCAAATTATATATATATATAGATATATATATATATATATATATATATATATATAATATATAATTATAGAAATGTTCAAATTGATGAAGCAGAAGACATTTACCTTCTACAATACCCACATGTAGGATGACAGAAAAATGATTGAAAAAATGCATTTAAAATTAAAGATTAAATTCCACTACGATATATAAACTAAAATATATAGTCACGGATCTGGGATGCGATTAAAGGAGTGCAGGAATCATTAGACAAACTTACAGCAAGCCACCAGACACATTTGAATGTGGCATCAATTATTTCCTCGCCATACCCACCCAAGTCGGGACTGACCCTTCTCCCTTGGATGATGCACCCACTTCACCTATAGACCTTTCAGAGGGGACCACTGGACTCCCTACCTACTCTCCCTCCCCAGTGCCTCTAGAAGAAGATAGATCCTAAGTGACGATCACCCAACCCTATCTCTCAGCCCCCAATCTCCCATCGTGGATGATGATGAGAATGATTAGGAGGGGTCTGGTGGCTGGCAGACACAAGCAAGTAGAAAAAATAAAAGAATCTCTCGTTTGCTCACTGGACCAAAACACAACCATAGTAAATCACATCACCCGAAACTTGAGATTATACATTGTGATACACATTCTATGCTCATCGGTGAAGCTAAATGCCATAGTAGAAAGTCAAGTTTCTCACGGGCTTCGACCCTCTTATTTCCCATGAACTCCTGTGCAAAGTTATAAAAGTCTCAAGTTATAACTTAACGGGGGACCAACAACCCCAGGGGAACTTACTTGACACCCCAAGCAAGGTTTTAGGCACAGGCTTGCCTTCTACCACAAGTGCTAGCCAACCTCCCTAGGTGAGTGACTGCCAAGCCCTGCTGGCTAACCCCCATTCCTATCAAATTATAAACTCTCTCATCTCCCAAATTTGTGAGCTGCCATGGATACTTTGGATATAATTTCTTGTAATTTATTTGGCCTCAAGCAGAACATTCCTCTCCTAAACATTTTCCACAAAAACTTCAAAGGCATCATTGCATTGCAAGAAACGCTCCTCTGTCCTCATGACCTTGTCATCTGCGATTCACTACATGAAAACTTTAGAGCTTTCTCGACCACATTGATGCAAGTTACAGATAAAATTGCAGCCGGTCACCTGAAAAGGTGCCTTTCTTTCCTGTGGCACAAATCATTAGACAATATGGTAAATGTGATGAGCTTTAGGGGTGATGGATTGCTGGAACTTCAAGTGACAGTATGGGACTCGAAGATCCTAATGATTAATTTTTATACGCCCTGGGGAAAAAACAATTTCAATCAATACTGTATGATCCTAGGTGAGTTACACAGTATTATTCATGATTCTCCTACTGATCATTTTTGTATAATCAGGGACCTTAATTCTCACAAACGTACCCGCTTCTGTCAAAATCATGCTTTCCAAGTTAACAATGTAATGCTTTTCCTTCCCTCCTCCTATTCCTATGTACAAAATAGAATGGACACAATTACAACCTCCTGGCTGGATCACTGTATCATGTCTCCACAACTTCATGATTCTGTTGTGACCTGCAACCTTCACTATGATCTTGCAACAGGATACGATCACATCACTTTACAGGTGTCATTCTGTACCCCATCCCTCCTAGCTGTGAACCCACTAACTGATCACCTACCAACTTGAAAACCAACAAAAAATCAGATACTTTAGGGTGACCACAGAAATCAGGTTATGGTCAATAGTTCAACTGGCAGACGCCTTACTTTGTAATAACACAAAGTTTAGAAATGATCACCACAGGAGAGATCTGAAAGAATCCTATTCGAACTTAATTTCTGTTATACTTGCCTCCTGCAGGGTTACCTTTAGATTTCGTCAAGGCAACTTTTGTAATATACCTGGCTGGAATGACTTGGTTAAAGATTTGTATACATAGTCACGAGAAATGTTTTTATTGTTGTGGCAAAACAGTAGCCAGAGGGAAGGGCATTGCATTGTTAATGAGAGAGACGAGAGCACAGTTCAGACTTGCTCTTAAGCAATGCAGAATAAATGAAAAGCAACTGAAAGCTGATACAGTCTATGAATTTAGAATCTGGCAATTATCCTCATCTTTGGAAAGACATTCAATCACCAAATCCCAAAACTGAAAAGCCATCACATGGAGTAGGAGAAGCTGTTGGTGTCAAGGCTATCACAAGAATGTAGGGCGATCACTTCAGGACTATCCTGAATTGCATAAATGATCAAGGCTCCTGAAGAGATGCAGCTGAGCTCCTTAGTGATAACATTCAATTATATTTCGCAGATCGTACTACTTCTGGTAACATCAGCAATTCCATAAAGAACCTACCTAATGAAAAATTGCCCAGCTTCAATGGTATTCCTGCAGAAGCTTTCAAATTCTGCCACCCGATAATTTACATTTTGCTAGCTGCCCTATCCAATGCGTGCCATAATTCATCCAGTTTTCCTTCCGAGACCATCCCTACTCTTGTTTCACTTCAATGCCATCTAACAAACTAAAGGATGCAGCTGACCCTGGCAATTATCACCCAATTGCAATCATTATAATTGTATTGAAGATACACGAATCGGTTCTTCTAGCGAGTCTTCCCCCTTTCTACACACCACCTACAACCAGTTCAGATGTAAAGCAAACCACTCAACTGACATCTGCATTTACATCCTGAAAGAGTTGCTGAACTATTACCTATCATCAGTCTCTCTTGTTTTCCTTTGTTTTGTAGATGTGAGAAAAGCATTTGACAGAGTTAACTACCTGGAGCTCTTCCTGAACCTGGAAAAAAGATGCACATCTCTATATTTAAGTGGCATTTTATATTGCTGGTGCTCCACACAGCAATTCTGTGTCAAATGGGGTATCGTATAGTCATACACCTTCAGCTCCCTAAATGGGCTTTGGCAAAGGGGCATTCTCTCTCCATACTTATTTGATAAGTACACAGATGCCCTGAGTGTCAAACTGAACTCACTTCCAATCATATGTACCGTCAACAAAACAACAGTAAATAACATATGTTATGCCAATGATATGGTTCTGATTTCCCTATCAGTGTAAAGTCTCCAGCAACTCATTGACACTTGCAGCCAATATGCAGAGGAATTTGATATCTTATACAATGAAACCAAGACCTAAGTGCATGTCGCTGCTCCTGACATCACTTAAACATATTGCAGAACCAAAAATATTCCTTGGAAATCATCAGCTGAAATTCATTCATGAATTTCCATATTTAGGTCACATTATCCCGGACAATCTAAAAGATATGGCAGACATTAAAACAAGGCATTGTAAACTTGCTACTGGGAACATGATTTGCAGAGAGGTTTGCATTCTGTCACTGAGACATGAAACTGATGCTCTTTCACTCGTACTGCTACAGTATATGTGGGTGTTTCCTTTGGACAAACAAGTAGTCCAAGAGCATTATCCATAATATTGGCAAAAATAGGAAAATTTTTTATAAAGTTGATTATTTCACCATAAATCAGAAATATAATGTTCTCGTAAAACATCAAGCAATTCCATAAAGAAACTACCTAATGAAAAATTGCCCAGCTTCAATGGTATTCCTGCAGAAGCTTTCAAATTCTGCCACCCGATAATTTACATTTTGCTAGCTGCCCTATCCAATGCATGCATAATTCACCAGTGTCTTCCATACTCCCTACTCTTAGTACAATTAATGCCATCTAACAAACTAAAGGATGCAGCTGACCCTGGCAATTATCACCCAATTGCAATCATTATAATTGTATTGAAGATACACGAATCGGTTCTTCTAGCGAGTCTTCCCCCTTTCTACACACCACCTACAACCAGTTCAGATGTAAAGCAAACCACTCAACTGACATCTGCATTTACATCCTGAAAGAGTTGCTGAACTATTACCTATCATCAGTCTCTCTTGTTTTCCTTTGTTTTGTAGATGTGAGAAAAGCATTTGACAGAGTTAACTACCTGGAGCTTTTCCTGAACCTGGAAAAAAGATGCACATCTCTATATTTAAGTGGCATTTTATATTGCTGGTGCTCCACACAGCAATTCTGTGTCAAATGGGGTATCGTATTGTCATACACCTTCAGCTCCCTAAATGGGCTTTGGCAAAGGGGCATTCTCTCTCCATACTTATTTGATAAGTACACAGATGCCCTGAGTGTCAAACTGAACTCACTTCCAATCATATGTACCGTCAACAAAACAACAGTAAATAACATCTGTTATGCCAATGATATGGTTCTGATTTCCCTATCAGTGTAAAGTCTCCAGCAACTCATTGACACTTGCAGCCAATATGCAGAGGAATTTGATATCTTATACAATGAAACCAAGACCTAAGTGCATGTCGCTGCTCCTGACATCACTTAAACATATTGCAGAACCAAAAATATTCCTTGGAAATCATCAGCTGAAATTCATTCATGAATTTCCGTATTTAGGTCACTTTATCATGGACAACCTAACAGATATGGCAGACATAAAACAGAGGCATTGTAAACTGCAACTGGGAACATGATTGCAGGGAGGTTTGCTTTCTGTCCCGAGACATGAAACTGATACTCTTTCGCTCGTACTGCTACAGTATATGTGGGTGTTTCCTTTGGACAAACAAGTAGTCCAAGAGCATTATCCATAATATTGGCAAAAATAGGAAAAATTTTTATAAAGTTGATTATTTCACCATAATTCAGAAATATAATGTTCTTTAACATATCAAAAGCCCAAGAAAATTAATCTGGAACTTGAGTCAGATAATCATGAAAAATACAGGCAACCTCTGGTATAACATACCTCCTCGAGACCTTTAATTAAAAATTACTAAAATGTAGAGAGAATTTCGACTTGGAAACATTAAATGTATATTTTATTGGTGTATTATTAAACAAATAAATATAATAAACATCTTCCAATACAATCTTTAACCAATGTAACCGACAAAAGTAGAGTTAGGGTTCTTGAATGTTCTTAACACGTTTTGGAATCTAGTTAAATAACTTCACTTGAGACATCTGCAATGTTTGACCCTGACACTTGCTGCTGCACATTGAAGTGCAGTGTAGTCCAAGTTTCCTGCATCCGCAACCTTATCCAATATGACCTTTACACCTGCATGCCACTGGTTTATTTGTTCCAACTGGGACCATCATGTCGTCTTGATGTCGTCAACTCCATTAGGATTTAACAGGTTCCATTTCCACTGCTGAACTGTCAGATACACTCTAAATGAGTCCTGTCTTGCTGGTGCACTGTTTGGGGGTAGTGATTCTAATTGGAATGATGACATCAGGGAGGATCTGCAGATGGAGCGGTTATAGCATGTTAAACAGTATTTGTCTAGGGATATTGACTCTCCGCGAACCATTGAGTTTTAGAAGGAACTGCTCTCCAGCCATGGAAATATTGTAATTACAGCTTTGAGAACTTTTGAACACAACTAGGATATCAAGATTTTCCTTTTGAACAAGTAAGAATGTTTTTTTTCTTTTCCTAACCAAAGAAAGCAGAAATAGTGTCGCAACCAGTACTGGCATGCAGCGTCATCAGATGAATCTTCATACCACCAGTGGCATTTTGTATGACTTAGTGAGTGACTGCCCAGCCCTGCTGGCTAGCCCCCCATCCAACCAAAGTATCAACTCTCTCATCTCCCAGATTTGTGAGCTGCCATGGAACTTTAGATATAATTTATTGAATTTATTTTGGCCTCAAGCATAACACTCCTCTCCTAAACATGTTCCACAAAAATTTCAAAGGCATCATTGCATTGCAAGAAATGCTCCTCATTGACACTTGCTGCCAATATGCAGAAGAATTTGATATCCTATACAATGAAACCAAGATCTAGTGCATGGCGCTACTCCCGACATCACTTTGGCATATTGCAGAACCGCAAATATTCCTTGGAAAGCCTTGGCTGAAATTCATGCATGAATTTGGGAGCAGCAGGGAGAACAAAGCAGAAGATGTCAATATATGAGCTCTGACAGCTCGAGCATATGTATGTCCAGTCATCGTGTGTATCACTGTTCTGGCAACATATACAGTTTTCTGTAGAGTATCTAATCCATTGCCTCCCATAATACATCCTACTGAGCCAAGGTATGACATTGGAGATGGAAGCCACAAGTAAGGGAACTACTACGTCTGGTAGATCTGTAGATGTAGCAACAATCTGTGATGTTTTAATGTTTAATGGCTGGTCGGATGTCACGAAGCATGTCTTGATACCATGCAACTCACATTGCCTTCTAGCAAAGGGCAGTGCTGTATATATTGTACTTGGATTTGACAGCTCAAGATGGATAAACGGAAGGATTTCAATCCTTGTTTTCTCATAGTTTCCACCTCTCACATCAGTTTGCATGAACCCATTCCATGATGGACAGGTATCACCTGAAAAGTTCCACACCCACAAGAAGTCGAGAGACATTGCAAATTGTTGACTGGGAAGACTAATATTGGCATCCTTTAGAGGATCAAGGGTGAAGGAGCTTAGTCCTATTTTGGTTTGCTTCTTGTAAGTCGTTATGGGTATCTTTCCAAATTTCTTTTGGTAAGTCTGTAGTAGATCGTTTGAGAGTTATAATGTCTGGGTTACCAGCAGGCGTCACACACGCTATGCCACCCATTGTATGGAAAGTATTGTGGCCAGAAATGGTCGCAGTATTGAAATCTTCATTATCGAACATGAATTGGGAGAAACCATCTAAGTTGTATGTTGTTACATCAGCTGACAAAATTGATGCATACAGGTGTTGTACCTCATTGTATTCATCACAGAAGCCCATGTTACTGAGCATATCTATCAGCTCTCGAGATCCATAGTTAAGGTGGATGTAACCACCAACGGACAAGAGAACCGATGAGATTTGTATAATAAAATTTACATTAATGGCTTACATTAAAATATAAATGTATTTTTGGACCCAATCTCTTAATTTAATCGCAGCGTAGTATTTGATAATATATTATTGGGCATGTTATCCTGAAAACATTGCATAATCAAATTTCACACTTGTCACGTGTTTTCTGACTTAAACTCCAGGAGGACTTACTTGGGCTTTTAATATGTTATGATATATGATAAGACTCGACTATTCTGAGAAAATCAGCTTTATAAACATTTTTTGCCCTTTTGTGTACTAATGCAAATTCCTGGACTATATGCCCCTGAGAAAACATGAGACGTATCACTGTTGTTCACATGACATATTGAGATGCCTCGCACATACTCCTCGATTCCACTCCGCCACACAGATGTCCACAGAAAAACCGTCTGGAGAATTTAAAAATCATTGTAAGGCGAACAATGTCCAGTCAGAGCACCCCACTGAGAAACAGCAGCAATTCGCTTATAAAAAAAAACATCCTAAACCGTAAGGAAGGAAGAGGATCTAAATGTGGGAAAGATGAGAAAATGAGGCGTCTGTTCCATAATTTGACGGGATAGTTACACGTGTCTAAATACATCTTGGTCAGAAAAACACCATAAAACGTGGTTGATTGTATACAGTTGAAACTAATAGTAATTTGAATATTTTTAATAGCAAAATTTTTCATTTTCTTTTACAGGTAAGTGTTAATATATTGCTGTAAGAAGGATCCACTGAGAAAAAAAAGTAAGTTATATTTATTATTTTCTGACTGTGTATGCAATATAAAATTACATATTTATTATACACACATATATGTACGTATTATATATATATATATATATATATATATATATATATATATATATATATATATATTATATATATATATATATATATATATATATATATATATATATATATATATATATATATATACATTAGTAAACAACAATTCTACATCAAAGCTGGTCATGAACAGGTCTGAATCTTGCAACAAAATCTTTTCTTTAAATTGACTAGAATTTTTTAAGGTGTAATTATTTGTGGTTAATGGCTCAAGCAAGGGAACGAGAAACTTTGCTAATTTGTAATTTGACACAAGCGTACCTCTGTTTTTAACTTTTCTAACTATGTATTATCTAAGAGGTTTTAAGAACTTCTCCTTTCTCTGGGTTTGGATTTCTGCCTGCCTAACTTTAAACCCTAAGACTATTATAAACCTTTATTTTTTGCCATTAGAATCTATTTTTCATAGACCTAAATCGCTGCCTTTTGATGTCCACCTTGGTGATCTCCAAAATTGTTTATTTGAGCTGTCACATAACACTTTCAGAAAACTAAAGACCCAATGGACCCCTTTTTTAAAAAGACTGATTTTAAGATCCTACAGGAACTATCACAGAAAGAAGACCTCATAATCACCAAACCAGATAAAGGTAAGGGAGTTGTTTTATTGAACAAAGTAGATTATATTACGAAAATGGAAATCATTCTTAATGATTCCTCCAAGTTTCAGATGGTTGGATCTCCCAATTATGCAAACATTTTTAAAACGGAAGATAAAATTAACCGTTTCCTTAGAACTCTGAAAAGTGAAAATATTATCAATAATGAAACTTACCAAGATTTGTTTGTCACAGGCTCGTCTTATGGTATCCTCTATGGGCTACCAAAGATTCATAAAGAAGGCGTTCCTATACGACCAATTCTTGCATCATACAATGCCCCCAATTACAAATTAGCAAAGTTTCTCGTTCCCTTGCTTGAGCCATTAACCACAAATAATTACACCTTAAAAAATTCTAGTCAATTTAAAGAAAAGATTTTGTTGCAAGATTCAGACCTGTTCATGAACCAGCTTTGATGTAGAATCGTTGTTTACTAATGTACCCGTGGAGGAAACTATCAGTATCATTTTTAAATAGGCTTTTTCCCGAACCCGACTCAGTTTTTAGTGGTTTTAACCGTTTTAATACGTTTTTTAAAACTCTTTTAAGCTTGGCTGTGCTAGACACAGCCTTTATTCTCAACGGTAAGTTATACAAGCAAGTTGATGGCATGGCAATGGGAAGTCCTCTCGGTCCCACTTTTGCCAACATTTTTATATGCTCCCTGGAGGAGCACTTCTTAGATGACTGTCCTTTAGCCTGCCGCCCCCACCCTTTTCTATGTAAGGTACGTTGATGATACCTTTGCCCTTTTTAGACGTAATTATGATGCTGATTCCTTTCTTGATTTTATAAATGTACAACATTCCAATGTTAAGTTTACCCTGGAAAAAGAAATTGAAAATCAGCTTTCTTTTTTAGACGTCCTTGTTTTAAGAGAAAATAATATTTTAACACCACGATTTTAGGAAAAGAACATTCACGGGCTTAGGGTCAAATTTTTATAGTTTCTGTTCTTTTAATTTTAAAATTAATTCTGTTTTTACTCTCCTCCACAGGGCTCTTACGCTAACTTCTGATTGGTTTCTGTTCCAAGATGAGGTCGCCTTCCCATCTGAACTGGTCTTTAAGACACTTCGCTTGCTTTTAGACAAGTACTTCTCGCTAAGAATGTCTAATTTTAATGTTCCTAAAATGAATATTTATGCTAAGGTCCCTTTTTTATTAGATGATGCTTTTAGGAAAACATTTTCCCACCATATCCAAAATAAGTTTGGAGCTATTAAGGTTCATTTGATTCCCATTAATCCTGTTACCATTGGGTCATTATTCAAGTTTAAAGATCGTTTGTGCCCTTATATGTCCTCCGGGTGTGTGTATAGCTATAATTGTCCTAAATGTAATTTAGGAACTTATATTGGACCCACCAGGAGGCTTCTGAAGGTACGCATAGATTCACATCGTTGAGTAAATTATAGGACAGGCAGCAAAATTGCAAACCCAAAGTCTTCTAATATTAGAAATCATTCGAAAATATGTAAAACCTCCATTGAAAACAAGGACTTTACAGTTGTAGGACGAGCTTCCAACAGCCACGATTTGACAATCTTAGAATCGTTAATGATTAAACGACTCGTCCCCTTGTTGAATAGTCAAACCTCTGCTGGCACACTGTACCTTTCTTAGTTTCTTCCTTTTATCTCCAGTCTTGGCATTGCCGCTGAATAGGTTGGTCCAGTTTTACTTTACTTGAATATGTCTTATTATTATTTTTTTTTATTTCATTCGTTTTTTTTTGTATTTCTTTTACTTATTTTAATAATTTTTTGTCCTGTTTAGTTTACGTTTTTTGTTTTTAAAGGTGTCTTTTTAGTATTTTTAATATTTTAAGTTTGTAATCATTGTGCAACTTTTAAATCTCAAATTCTTAGCTTTATTGTAATTTATTTTATGCTATCTATTTTGTACAGCCCTCGAAAATGTAATGAAGACATTACGAAACGTCGGGAATAAATTGACCCTTTTATCAAGTCTTTATGTCCTTCTCCTCATTGATATATATATATATATATATATATATATATATATATATATATATATATATATATATATATATATATATATATATATATATATATATATATATATATATATAATGTATATATATATATATATATATATATATATATATATATATATATATATATATATATATATATATATATATATATAATACTACATTACATACATACATACATACTACATATACATACATACATACATATTAGTATTAGATACATACATATATATATATATATATATATATATATATATATATATATATATATATATATATTTATATATACAGGTGTGAATTAACAACTTTAGCAGGATTAGAGGTGTACTTCTTGTCTGATAAATTTTATACACTTTTAGCACTATTTATTTGGTTTCATAAAGATTGCAGATACGTACAACTCATGAAATAATTGATCGCAAGTTTGTTGAACAGAGGTGTTCAAGGGTTAAAGAACATTTTCAGATGGTAAATTTCATTCTTTTTCTTTCAATACTCGTCATTCTGTATCCTTATGCTTTTATCGAGTTAAGAATTTCCCCTCCATTATCAATGTGTTCTAACCGTATTTCATTTATACCAATAGCAGCGTTGTCTCTGTCGTGCGCCAGAAGAAAATTCAGTGTGAATCTTTTTCATATAGTTTTTTTTTTTAAACTTTCTCTTAAACCCCGATCTGTCTAAAATGGAAGAAGAGATCCTTCTCCTTCCTGTCAATATGACGACACGAATCCTCCCTTCCCTTGTGAATGATTTCAATTATGGTTCAAGTTTCTGGGCTCAGTGATAGCCAGCGAAGCTTATGGGAGAAAGACTTAATTCCCTTAACTGGTTTTTCTCAGCTTCTGGAATACTTTGCCCTTTCATTCTACACATTTTTATTATTTGATTACGAGATATCTGTTTTGCCGTGAGCACATTTTTATTTTATGCGCTGACTGCTAAGATAATTCCACAGCTTATTCGCAGAATATCAATTTATTAAAATTATTATTCACGAGATTGAACGAGGTTGTATTTTGCATTGGACAAACTTTTTCCAGTAAATGTTAATATGTGTATTAGAGTTTAATGGTCTAGAGAATCAACATATGATGGACTATCCACTGGTAATCTACGAATTATTTCTTCCAGTACTCAAATTAAGTACACGTGCAGACAAGTTGCCAGTTTTGACAAATATTTTCATTTAGGTTTTATGAGCCCTCGAAATCTGTGTGACTCACACAAGGATATTGTGCAAGTTATCGGTCGTAGGGAGCGAAGGTAGCATTTTTCTAAGGCCCCGTCCACACGGCCGAGCATTGCTCGACGAACTATGTTCGTTGTGACGTCAGAAGCGGAGAAACAGCGGCAAAGTTCTGACTTTTCTAGCTGTTTCTCCGCTTCCGACGTCACATTGGACAAGTTCGTCGACCAAAGCTCGTAGTTAAAACTTTTTCCCGTCTCTGTGTTAGTTCTGTAACAATTCGGAAGAAACGAGAGCCTGTTACCGTACAGGGAAAGTTTGGTGATGAGCAATGAGGTTCAAGTTTCCTATGACTTTGAATCCGCGGCAACTTAAACCTTGACGTTTATTTTTCTTGAAGGAGACTCAATTATTTGCGTTATCTTGATATCACACAGGTTTCAGATATTGTCATTCGCGTTTATCCTCATATCTTTTGGCTACTCATGGATGTAATTGCTCCTAATTACAAAAAAATTAGAATTCCTTAACATGATCATTATTTACAGAACTAACCACAGAAGATGAAGAATCATGGATTCTGAGTTCATACATCTACGCAATGTATCCATTCCTTGCACATACTATGCCATTCAACTCTTATCTTGCTCACTGGACATTAAGCCAGTTCTTTCTAGTATCGTTTTCACACCATTACATCTAGAACTTTCAGGGTGTCTTGTATTTCGTCGTTCTCGTGCATCCAGATACATTTTTGGCGCCGACTTTTTTGTTCCGTCCATAACCGAACCATCTAAAAAGGATCCATCCATTCAACAGTGGTAATATTTGTCCCACTTTTACGTACATCTAATCTGACTCTCTGATTTTCATGTGTCACATGTACTATGCATGTAATGTGCAAACAGTTCATCCAATTTAATTTTTTTTTTAAATCCACCCGTCATACTTTATTTCCATAAAAGAGAATTAGTTCAACTCTACCTTCATACTTTCAACCTTGGCTTCCTTAAGCTTTCCAAATCTCTTCCCAATCTATTGCACTTAACCTACTTCCTTCTTTGCTTTATCTGTCCTATTGTCTCATCATACTATCATCTGTTACATTTACTCCTGCTAGTATACAAATCGATCATTTCCATTCTTCCATCTTTTATACTAGAATTAATTTATGCATCTTTCTGACTTCCATTTACGCTTATAACATTACTATTGGTAATTTGTACTCTCAACTTTCACAAACGCGTTCAACACATGACACTATTGCACTTTATGTTCCTTTATAACTGATCAATACTGTATATCATCTGCAAACATCAGCTATTTTACACTTCATTCACGTCTCACTTTTTATCCCTCGAAATTACACCTGCATGTAATGTCATTTGCTGACTTCTCGTCTCAAATCATCCTTAAAGATAATAAATGGCCGTGGGATTCACTTTGACATGAAACCAATCAAATGTTCATCCACTCATTCTAGCATGGTTTACTTACATCGCAAACGCTTGTAATTTTTTTTCAACTATTTATCTTCTGTCTTATATCCTTAACACCATCTACATTACATACCCGTACATTCTGCGTTATGATTTTTCTGTCGATATGTCTTTCGAATTCAGGTTTTCCGTTACCTTCACACTCTCCCTTTACTCTTTCATAACAAACCCTTGAACTACAAAAACCTCTTCTTTGAGTAAACCCTCGATGTTCTTTCCCATTCAGTCTCTCTGGTATGTCTTACATCTTTGTGTAAAAATCCTTCATTACACTTTTCCTAGCATGCCGAACAGTCATGATTCTTAACAAAGAGCTGTTATTCCTGCCACGCATTCATTTCGAACCTTTCTTTCCTCCACGCATATTCGTACTTTGAACTCCTTGTTCAACCATTCTATCACACTTTCACCACTGTACTGTGGCTTATCTTTTTAAAAATTCTCCAATATAATATACATACATAAGACTAATTATATATATATATCTATATATATATATATATATATATATATAATATATATACATATATATATATATATATATATATATACAGTTTTTATGTACAGTATATATACATACATTATATTATTTATTTATCAGGCATGTATATTCTAAAGAATGTAACGATTTATTAATAAACACATGGATAAGTATTTTATTACAATACTTTAAAGATTTATAGTAAAACTCAAGCAAATCAGCAGTGAAAGTAGGGTACAGTATAAGATACAGTACGGTATATTTTTTTCATTTCCATTCCTAGAAAATGTTGCATCAGTCAGTAAAAAAAAAAAAAAAATAAGCACGCACCTAATGAATTCCTTGCCTTCTAGTACTGCCAGTCTATTGTATTAGGTTGGGTTAGGTAATGTTATGGTGACTGAATTAAGTTAGGTTAATCAGAGAGTATTATGAAAACTATCTTATGAATTGTGTCACTTACTCTTTTAGCATTTATGACGATTGCCTCGTCAAATACTGTGTATTCGTGTACACATTTTTGACGAGGCAATGGACACCCGTTAAATGGTTTTATTTCTGCTCTCTCTCTCTCTCTCTCTCTCTCTCTCTCTCTCTCTCTCTCTCTCTCAGTTGCTAAACACAACAGTCGACTAGAACAAGCAACCTAGAGAGAGAGAGAGAGAGGGGGTGGCGGTTATCCATTGTTGGAAAACCGCTAACACAGAATTTCACGCTTACATATTGAACAGTATTTTATAGAAGAAGATGAAACAAATATGTTACTCGTGTAAGAGAGATGAGAGAGGAGAGAGACGAGAGAGAGAGAGATGAGAGAGAGAGAGAGAGAGAGAGAGAGAGAGATACTGTAGCTAAGAGGTGGACGGGAGGCGGGATTGATTACAGGAAACCATCCGGAAGTTTTAAGGGTAAATTTACGATGGAAATTCATCTTGAAAGTGTAATATTAATCTGAATTAGGTTTCGCTCGAGGGATTAACGGAGGCTGAATAGAGTGAGGAGCTCACGGAAGATTAGGGAGAAAAAAAAAAATGGGAGAGAGTTACTAGAACCATATGCGAAAGGAATGGAAAGGGAAAGAAAGTATCTAAGGTCATTAACAAAAGATGTCAAAGAGCATAGAAATTTTTCAGAATTTTGTTTTTATTAGTAAATATGATACAAGTGAATATTTTGAAGTTTTCACTCCTGTAAATTCAGAAGTGTGGCTTAACAACACCATAGTCAACACTATTCTTAGTTTGTGGCAGCTGTACGGAAGATAACTTTGACAATGGAGTATGTTGAAGAACTATGCTGTATATACTAAGAATATATATACATATATTCATATTTTGTTTATATATATATATATATATATATATATATATATATATATATATATATATATATATATATATATACGTATATATATCACAGGAAAACAGCAGTCGTTCGAGATATATTCTCAAAGAAGCAAGGGAGACGACTTCTGGTAATTTAAAAAAGGCTTTCTTAAGCGACGTTTCGGGGTCCAGCCCATCATCACGGCTGTAAAAAGGATTAATACACATAAATATAATAAAAAGACTTATCCTAAAAACTAACATACATTTAAAATTCATAGAAGACCTACTACATTGCTAAAATTATTACCATCTCAAGAAAAAGGAAGAAGACGAGTGACCAGAAGAAGGAAAGGTTCCAAGTAAACATAGTTATGCCAGGTAAAGAGGGGTAGCGGTAGTTTGATTGTTTAATTTTGGGACTATTGTTTTTATGGAAAGCGATTCGAAGACAGCAAGCTCTTGAGGAGAAGAAGCCCATGTAATGATTTTAAAGTGTTTGTATTCTATATTGAATTTGCATTTTTTTAATGTTCTCGAATGTTCGAGAATTCTTGTGAAGACAACCAGAAACCTGTTCTATAACTCACCCCCCTGTGGCAATCAATGCGGACTTTAAGAAGCCTACGTGAGACCCCGACATAATTTCTCAAACTACATTTGGGACACGAAAATAAATAGACCGCATTGGAAGTCAGAAGAGGGCTCAGCTTTTCTTTATATCTAAATAAAGACTCAATAGTGAATGGGTTTCTTACGATTAGTTGGCTTTTGTGGCCGGACAATGTTCACGTATTAAACGTTTAACTTGGGATAAAACATTGTATGACTGAATAAATGGGACACTAGCAAAGAAAGTCAAACTAGGAGCACTGCCCAGTACTGGCTGGTCGGAATTTCACAATGAGATAACAGTCTTACAACAGTACTTCACCGATAACTGCTATCCAGCTAAGAGTTTCTTCAAATACCTAACCAAGTTTTTGAAATAATAAATTAATAGAGAAAAATAACAGACCAACTGCTCCTAGAATGACTTTCTTTGCTAGTGTCCCGTTTATCAGTGATACAACGTATTATACCAAAGTTAAACGTTTAATACGTGAACATTATCCGGCCATAAAAAGCCAACTAATCGTAAGAAACCCATTCACTTATTCGGTCTTTATTTAGATATAAAGAAAAGCTGAGCCCTCTTCTGACTTCCAATGCGGTCTACTTATTATCGTGTCCCAAATGTAGTTGGGAAATTATGTCGGGGGCCTTCCACGTAGGCGTCCGCATTGAATTGCCACAGGGGGGTGAGTTATAGGCAACAGGTGTCCGGTTGTCTTCACCAGAATTCTCGAACATTCGAGAACATGAAAAAAAAAAAAAAAAAATGCAAATTCAATATAGAATACAAACACTTTAAAATCATTACGGGCTTCTTCTCCTCAAGAACTTGCTGTCTTCGAATCGCTTTCTATAAAGACAATAGTTCCAAAAAATTAAACATCAAAAACCTACCGCTAGCCCTTTTTACCTGGCATAACTATGTTTACTTGGAACCATTCCTTTCCTTCTGGTCACTCGTCTTCTTCCTTTCACTTGAGATGGTAATTTTCTTAGCAATTGTAGTCGGTTTTCTATGAATTTTAAATGTTTGTTAGTTATTAGGATGAGTCTTTTTATTATATTTATGTGGATTTAATCCTTTTTACAGCCGTGATGATGGGGCTGGACCCCGAAACGTCGCTTAATAAAGCCTTTTTAAATTACCTGAAGACGTCTCCCTTGCTTACTTGAGAATATATATGATATGTATATGTATATGTATATGTTATATAGTATATGTATATGTATGTAATGTATAGTATATGATAATGTATGTATATGTATAATGGTATATGTATAATGTTATATATAATTAGATATATATAATATACATATATATATATATAAAAATATTCTTATATACAGCATAGCTCTTCAACTTCTTACAGCTGCCACACAACTAAGAAAAAAGTGTTTTAGAACTCTGGTGTTGTTAAGCCACAATTCTGAATTACAAGAGTGAAAAACGTAAAAATAAATGCTACAGTAACTGTGAAACCAGGGATTTTAAGAGATCCCTGAAATTTTCAGAGTATTCGTGAAATCACCAATTCACCAACGGACATTTGATGCCCGAGACAGTGATTCACCTACACTGTTTCGCCATGTTTAGTACTAGCCCCTCGGAGATCAAATGTTCCTTGAATTGGTGACTACGCAATCTTACCGTAACATATATATATATATATATATATATATATATATATATATATATATATATATATAAAAATATAATATATATATATATATATATATATATATATATATATATATATATATATATATATGTGTGTGTGTGTGTATATATATATATATTTTCACCTTAATCCCTGGTCAGGCCGATTGTTTTTAATGACCCTCCTTAAAGGCTCATTCTATAATTGGTTTCTGTGATATATTTTACAGATGAACGCCCTCCATTACTCCAACATTAAAGCCCTCCTTTTCCCGTGCTCTTTTATATATATATATATATATATATAATATATATATATATATATATATATATGTCTATATATATATTATATATATATATATATATATATATATATGTGTGTATATATATATATATATATATTATGACATTCCTAAGCTGAATGTCCTCGTATTTAGTAGTAAATATGTTATTTTCATTTTAAAATAAGTTTTTAAATATACTTACCTGGTAGTTACATATATATAGCTTAATCCCGCCGATTCGTCGCGCGCACGGCAGAAATTCAAAATTCGCGGCTATCGCCGATAGACGGTCAGGTGATCATACCTGTACTCCCTCTATCCAGGTATCTGGAACCATTCCCATTTGTCCTCAGAAATTCCATGCCCTTGTTCTCAGAGGGGAGGAGGGAGGGACCTTTATATATGTAACTACCAGGTAAGTATATTTAAAAACTTATTTTAAAATGAAAATAACATTTTTAAATATCTAACTTCCCTGGTATTACATATATATAGCTGATTGACACCTTTGGTGGTGGGTTCGAGAACCGCGACACCGTTGGGAATTCGTAAAATTATTAATCGCTACAAATTAGCTGGACTAATAATCTGGTTCTTACCTGATAAGGAAGCTGGCTTTAAAGTTTTCCTGCCTCATTAGCCTGCATTCCTTGAGAGACCCAGCGATCCACCCAGGGGGCTGTAGAAAGTCTCTGTGGGGCTGTCAGACAGTCCTCAACCTTAACCTGACTAGACCACCACCCGTGCTATCCCGGCAAAGCCATGGACAATGAGCTGACCACCTGACCAACTAACACACTAAAAACACTAACTTAGACTTGCATCCCAGACTGTGAAGGTTGCGACAACCTTCACAGACAACCTGTGATACCAAGTTCAAGAAAAGCAAGGTATATATATATATATATATATATAAAAAAAAGGTTATGGGTTAGAGCAGTAGACCTTCTCCAACTACGGCGCCGGAGGCAACGTACGGACCCAGGGAGCAATAATCTTCATATTGGGTCTGTACCTCTTTGAGGTAGCAATCTGCGAAGATCGACTTGCTTCTCCAAAAAGTCGCTTCTAAAATAGCCTTCATCGACTTGTTGTGTCGATACGCCATCGAAGTCGCCACAGCTCTTACTTCGTGCGCCTTGACTTTGAGGATTGGGAAGCTTTTCTCATCACAGTTTCTGGTGAGCTTCCCTTATCAAGTCTTGATAAAGAACGCCAGTGCATTTCTTTGACAAAGGTAGTGAAGGCTTTTTTACCGAACACCAGAGATTGTCCGTCTGTCCTCTTAAGTGTTTGGTTTTCTGTAAATAAAATTTTAGGGCTCTCACTGGACAAAGTCCTCTCTCCTTTTCCTGTCCTACTAAATGAGACAACCCCGGGATGGTAAAGGATCTAGGCCATGGATGAGAAGGATTCTCATTTTGGCGAGAAAACCTAGTTGCAGCGAGCAGACTGCATTCTCCCCACTGAAGCCTACATTCTTGCTAAAGGCTTGCAGCTACTACTATTCTCTGGCTGTTGCCAATGCAACCAGGAATGGAGTCTTCTGGTGAGGTCCTTCCATGATGCCTTGTCGAGGGGTTTGAACCTACTCAAAGTTAAAAATGACAGGACAACATCCAAATTCCAAGCGGGGGTTGGATTGTCTTTCCTTTTAGCTGTCTCGAAAGACCTTATGAGGTCCGAGAGATCCTTGTTTCCTGATACGTCAATGTTCCTATGACGGAAAACAGATGTCAGCATACTGCGGTATCCTTTGATGGTAGAAACCGCTAGTTTCTGTTGGTTTCTTAGAAATAACAAAAAGTCTGCAATTTGAATTATAGAGGTATTGGAAGAGGAAATGTTTCTAATCCTGCACCATTCTCTAAAGACGTCCCACTTAGATTGATATTAATTTGATCTTGACGTCCTCCTCGCTCTTGCGATTGCTCTCGCAGCTTCCCTCGAAAAGCCTTTTTGCTCTTGCAGTTTTTCGATAGTAAGAAGGCAGTTAGATTGAGAGCGAGGAGATTTTGATGGTATCTCTCTAAGTGTGGCTGTTTGAGTAGATCGCTCCGACAGGGCAACGATCTGGGGGTGTCTACCAGCCATTTCGTGGGCCAAAACGGAGCTATTAGTATCATCCGGGCGTTGACCGATTCCCTGAATTTTTTCAGGACTCTGTCTAGGACCTTGAAAGGGGGGAAGGCGTACGCGTTTAGTCTTTCCCAATCCATGAGGAAAGCGTCCACTGCCACTGCTTCCTGGTCTGGAATTGGTGAGCAATAAACAGGTAGCCTCTTTGTCTTCTGCGTCGCAAAGAGCTCTATTGTCGGTTCTCCCATAGTTTCCCAAAGTCTGTTGCATACCTCGTGATGCAGGGTCCACTCCGTCGTGAGAACCTGTCTTTCTGCTGAGGAGATCCGCCCTGACGTTCTTCTCTCCTTCTATGAAGCGAGTTAGAAGCGTAATGTTCCTCTCTTTCGCCCACAATAAGAGATCCTTTGCTGCCTCGTAAAGGGAGTCCGACCGAGTGCCTCCCTGTTTCTTTATGTAGGCCAACGCCGTGGTGTTGTCCGCGTTGACCTGAACTAACCTTGTTTCTTGACTTCCTCCTGGAAGTGCAGAAGGGCTAAATGAATGGCCGTCAGCTCCTTCATATTTATATGCCATTCTTTTTGATGATCTTGCCATAGACCAGAGATCTCGTCCTTCCCCAGTGTTGCACCCCATCCCACGTCCGATGCGTCTGAATACAACACTAGATCGGGTTTCTTCTGTTGAAGTTCGAGGCCCTCTTGAAGTTTTTTGGGATCGTCCCACCAACTCAAATGATCCTTGATTCCCGAGGAATCGGAATCCATGTCTCGAGGTCTTGGTCTCTCGTCCAGTAACTTGCTAGATGAAACTGAAGTGGACAAAGGTGTAGTCTTCCCAGGGAGACGAATTGTTCGATCGAGGAAAGGGTCCCCAGCAGACTCATCCATTCCCTCGCCGAGCAGGTCCATCACCCTAGAAAGAGCTTCACCTTTCTTAAGCATTCTAGAATGCGATTCGGGGCTGGAAAAGCCCGAAAAACCACTGACTGAATCCTCATCCCCAGGTAGATGATGTCTTGTGAAGGAGTCAGTTGTGATTTGTCTAGGTTTACTAACAGCCCCAACTGTTGTGTTAACGTCATAGTTACTTGTAGGCCCTCCAGACACCTTACTTGCGACTTGGCTCTGATTATCCAGTCGTCCAGGTACATTGAAATCCGTACCCCTTCCAGATGTGACCACTGGGATACGTTCGACACCACTCGAGTGAAAACGTAAGGAGCCATGTTTAGTCCAAAACAAAGTGCTCTGAACTGATACGTTTTTGAACAATGAACAAATCTCAGGTATTTCCTGTAATCCGGATGGATTGGGACGTGGAAATAAGCGTCCTGCAGGTCTATCGACACCATCCAGTCCCCCTGTCTGGTGCCTGCTAGGACTGACGCTGCTGTCTCCATAGCAAACTTGACTTTGCTTACGAATTTGTCAGAGGACTTACGTCCAGCACGGGTCTCCACCCCCCCGAGTTCTTTGGTACCAGAAATAGCCTGTTGTTAAAATCCCTCCGAAGAGGTGTTCTCTACTATTTCTATCGCCGCTTTTGACAGCATCTGATCGACTTGCTCCTGCAGAGCTGTTGCTTTGTTTCCTGAATAAGTAGCTGTCAACTCTAACTGTTCTGACGAAAGAGGGGCTTCCTTAGGAAGGGGATCTTGTATCCTTCCTTGAGTACCTCGATTGTCCATTCCTCCGCTCCCCTTAGTTTCCACTCTTGCCAGTATTGGTAAAGCCTGGCTCCCACTCGTGTCTGGAGGCTGACAAAATCATTTCCGGGGTTTAGGTTGCAGCTTAGGGGTTTTCCTGGGTTGTCCTCCTGCAGCCGTCTTCTGGGTTCCTCTCGCAAAAGCCTTCCCACACGAAAGGGCTGACGCGTGGAGGAGTCTCCTTCTCCTTCCTGGCTAAAAGTTAGCCGGAAATACCTTCCTAGCAGTCCTGTGATCAAGTTTGCGTTGCTTTTGTTGAGCAAGAGCAGCCAACAAGTCCTTTACCAGCTCTGAAGGGAATAGCTGTTTCGTTAACGGAGCATATAAAAGCTCTGACTTCTGTGCTAAAGTCACTCCCGACGAAAGAAAGGAACAAAACATAGCCCTCTTCTTAAGGATGCCAGCTGCAAAAAGGGCCGTTAGCTCGACAGTGCTGTCCCATTACCGCCTTATCGAGACAGGCAATCAAAATGCATCAGTGTCTCATTCTTGTCGTCCGACACATCAGCGAGAGCTCCAAGAGTCCAATCCATTAAGCTGAAGACCTCAATGGTTCTGAAAAGTGGCCTTTCAGCAAGTGGTCTATTTCTGACCCGGACCACATAACCTTAGCCTTGGACATGGCAGTCCTACGCGATGCGTCTACAAGCCTGGAAAAGTCCCCTTGGGAGGAAGCAGTAACTCCCAATCCGAGAGCTTCCCCAGTCTCGTACCACACGCTCGATCGAGAGGCCAATCTCGTTGGGGGGAAGGAAAAGGAGTAGTCCTACCCTGTTCCTTCTTCTTGAGAATCCAATCGTTCAGCGTAGACAAAGCTTTCTTGGCTGATCTGGCCAAAACCGTCTTCCTGAAGGAGGAAGACTTCTGAGGTCTGCCCTTCAAAAAATTGCGAGGGTGGACTTCGAGGAACTGCTTGCTGGAAGTCTACCGGATACAAGTCTGCCAAGACCGCAAGTAACCTTTTGAGATCCGCTTCGTGCAGATTTTCTTGCGTCTCAAAGTCCGAGATCTCTTCTAGTGGATTGACATTGTCTGATGTCGAACGAGCGGGAGAATCACATCTGTCGTACCTGGTCTGTCTGCGTCCTGCAGCCTGTGACGAGCGTACGCTCCTTGACGCTTTCCGTTATGCGTCCAGCTTGCTGCGAGGGAGTGTCTACCCCCGCTGCAGCTTGCAGCGAGTCCGTGTCACGCTGACCGGAAGCGTCTCCCCGAGCCGATTCCGATCGTATCCTCTTGACTGGCCCGTTAATGTCCTTGGGTTCTCTCTTGTG
>NC_087206.1:98789767-98807267 GCF_015104395.2 Macrobrachium nipponense | reverse complement strand
TATGGCATTAAAAGAAAGTTTTTTTTTTGTTCTTTCTTTGTCATCATATAGTCTTTTTTGCCGCTCTTAATGTACCTATTACCTAATAAGGATCAGCATATTTGAATTTCCTGTCCGTATTCTTAATAATATCTCATTCATGTATTTGGATTACGTATTTGTAGCTTTCTTAAAACATAGACGGGGGAAACTGATTTCTTTAATTCTTTCACCAGAGTAAAAATGCATTTAGTCTAACATTTTGATAGGTTTTCTGTAAAGACTATATTTCAACTCATTATCACTTGTATGTATTAACAATCCAAAAAGGGTAGACTACCGTAATTTTCCATTTTATATTTTCGTTTCCATGTTAGATACAAATCATGACGTCACCATAGTCGAACCGTAATATGTACCAGGCGTGAAATTAGTTTGTTTAATTTTTTGCTTTCGAAAAATTTCGAATACAAATTACTTAAAACTGGAGATAAAGGCTGACATGTAACATTGACAAGCTTTTGAAAGTAAAATTGCTTTTTTTACACACGTAATTTGGCTGTTCGTAAGCCTCGATCATTTAGTGTAATTGCACACAGTGGTTATTGCAATATAAGTCCCTGCACCCAGGGTTGATCCATTCTTTGGAGACGGTATAAACAAACTTTTTTTTTCTATTTATGGAAAACTAGTTATTGCTTTTTTAATTGCTCCCATTGCTCTTAAGGGCCCTTGATTGTTATGGCCTTAATAAAGTTACTAATTGGTCATTAGTTTGTTATTAGGAAGCGTTAAACGTGAAAACAATATATACTCCAGTATTAAAATACAGCGAACAATTTTCCTTTTTATTTTTATGACTTCATATGATATCGAATATGTGAAATTTACGTTGTGCCTGTATTCTGTAGAACAGTTTTTGGTTAATAACGTCATTAGTTAACGATACTCTAAATGATATTTTATTTTAATAAATCTGAAGAACCCGGGAATCATTTAGCCACTCACACGAACTCACACACACACACACCACACACACACACACACACACACACACACACACACACATATATATATATATATATATATATATATATATATATATATATATATATATATGTATATATATATATATATATATATATATATATATATATATATATATATATATATATATATATATTTTCCTGTATTTATAAAAGCAACGAACGCTGGCCGTTGCTTGAATGCCCGGGGCAAATGCCCAGACCCTTACAAACAGTTAGTACTGAGTACTTATGCCAGTACAATTTTTGTAGAGAGATGTAAATAACTACATATACAGAATTCGCCAATTATTAACAAACAACGGGTTCGCGGATCGAATCATCGAAATTGCGATTAAACAGTAAATAGGCGAATTCTACCAATCGATCATGACGACGGCAGAAAATCTGGCCATTTAATCATTGCCTGCATTATGCGCCTGCGTATAAGGAGGAATACCGCACCCTACGAGGAATCATTAATAAAGGCGTAACACCTCAGGCTATACAGTAACCCTAACTTATAGGAGCCGTACTAATGAAAAACAGCAGCGCTCCCTTGGGACCGAAAGAGTTGTGTACGAATGTGGTGTATATTAAATTCATGCGCCCAGTGGAGATGTGTAACTCAAACGGCAAAACCTACTAGGACCCTTCGGCTCGAATGCTGGCCACAGAAAGCATGAACGACGTCTTTCTGATATTTTAAAAACATGTTTTAGTATAAATACACAATATGATACTATACATACTCATACAATTTATTATACATAGATATAATTATAACCTTTACATACATTAGAATTTTTTAGAGTTCTCTTAAACATGCGCTTATAAATTTTTATACGCAACTATTAGGTAGATTCTAAACATATTTTGTGATTATACGTTCTTTCCATATATGTTAGGTATACTTAAAGCTTTCGACCTCAAAAAATGATTCATCCTTTTAATTCCTGGATCAATCACCGATTCCCACGCCCCTATGGAGACACAAAATTACTGTGAAGCCAGAATGTAAGCCAGTAGTTACTTGAAAATAAATGTACCTATAAATGACTTGCTTGAATATTTATCTGAATTTTTAGATAATTAAGATTTACCCTTGTCCACTCATAACATTTTAGAACTGGTTAAACTCTGCATTTGTGATTCAGTTTTTACTTTTGATGACAAATTTTATACGCAAAAATTTGGTATGGCAATGGGAAATGCTTTTTCGCCTGTTTTAAGTAATTTATGCTTGGAATTTTTTGAAACAAGATTTTTACCTAATATTTTACCTTATGGTGTTCTGTGGTTTATATATGTAGATTATATATATTTTTTGCATGTGCCCTCTAACCGAAAATGTAAATGCATTTTTGTTCAAACTGAACAAGGTGTGGTACCTTCCATTAATTTTACCTATGAAGAAGAATGTGATGGTTGTCTTTTATTTTTAGATGTAAATGTTCACCGTACTCTAAATGGCTTTAAATACTCCGTGTATAGGAAACTTACAAATGTAAATTCATATATACACTATTATTCAAATCAAAGCAATCAAGTCAAGAAGGCTGCTTTTTCCTCCATGTTTTAAAGAGCCTTACGTATCTGTAGCTCAGAATATCTTCAGGGTGAGTTTGAAAATATCGGAAAAATTCAAATACCCTAAATGTTTTGTTGAATATGCTTTGCAAAAACCACAATTTTTTTTTATTCTGTAATTACGTGAATGGCTTTTAACAATGATAATGCACTTGGTTTTACCATACAATGATCTCTTAAGGAGGGTTCCAAGTTTTTGCAAGAATTTTAATATTAATGTTATTTTTAAATTTTCAAATGCATTGAAAAACACTAATAAGGAATTTTCCCAAAGTTTCTCCAGGGCTGCATTTACGTGGTTCCTGCATGAGTTGCAGTGTTTTTGATATCGGACAATTTGTGAGGGACTGGAGACCAGAATTACAACATAGATAAAGTGAGAACGGGACAAATGTCGAATGCTTTGTTTTATATGCGTTAATGATTTTAATCACATGTTTCGTTGGGAGGGGGCAAAAGTTGTTTTATATTGTAATAATGTAACACGTAGAAATGTTATGAATCTGCTTTATTAAATATCATTTGTTGTTAACGAGATTTGTAAGGTTGTTTCTTTTTAATCACCGGTTGAGCTGTTCTATTCCTGTTGCACTGGTTTCAACAGGAATTTGAATACTTGTTTCAATTTTTAAAGTATTTTATGTTTACATTTTTAGATGTCCCTGTGTTTTTAGCATTGTACCTCGGAAGTGTGTTGAAATAAAAACGAAAGCGCCCGGTACTACTACTTTTATTTTCCTGTAGCCTTGACTTAAATATATGTGTGTATATATATATATATATATATATATATATATACATATGTATATATGTATATATATATATATATATATATATATATATATATATATATATATATATATATATATATATATATATATCATGACTGGTAAAAGTGTTCTGTAACAACAGAATTCCATCTAATAAAAGGAGCCCATAAAAACACCAAAATGTAGAGAGAAAAGTACTATATTTCAGAGACTGCTGTCTCTCTCTTCAGGTATATGAATGAGAAAAGTTTATAGAAAAGGTGGTATTTATACCAAGAGATTCGTCCACAAGTAAGCCAATTTAGTCACCCCCAGCTGATAATCTTCCTTTAATCTTCTTAAGCGTTGGTTGAATGAACACTGCGTCGACGATGTCTGATGTCCAATTCCCTTTTGAGATGTTCATTACCTGCTTCTCTTTTATTAAGGCCGATTCCATCATTTGACTCTTGTACCGGCAGTTGCTGCTATAAATTACACGTGACATATTCCAGTTTATTCTATGGTTATGTTCATTTATATGATTGAAAATAGCCGAGTTCTGTTGTCCATACCTAACTGACCGTTTGTGTTGTATTAATCTCTGGGGAAGTGATTTACCTGTAAATCCGAATGTAAGATCGGTCACAGTCCTGGCATGGGATTTCATATACCCAGAGTCTTTGGGCGATGTCTTTTGTTGGACGTTAATCAGGGATTTGGCTAAGGTATTTGGGTAGGTAAATGCAAAAGGGTTGGATTTCCCAAGGGTGTGAGTTACTCTTTCTTAATCGTTCTCCAGGTGGGGAATTTTTATTTATTGTTGGGTGTGTCTCTGGTCTTGTCTTTAGGGGGTCGGTAGAAAATTACGTTTGCTTTTGAATTGCTTTCCCCAGAGATTAATACAACACAAACGGTCAGTTAGGTTATGGACAACAGAACTCGGCTATTTTCAATCATAATAAATGAACATAACCATAGAATAAAACTGGAATATGCACGTGTAATTTATAGCAGCAACTGCCGGTACAAGAGTCAAATGATGGAATCGGCCTTAATAAAAGAGAAGCAGGTAAGGAACATCTCAAAAGGGAATTGGACATCAGACATCGTCGACGCAGTGTTCATTCAACCAACGCTTAGGAAGATTAAAGGAAGATTATCAGCGGGGGTGACCTAAATTGGCTTACTTGTGGACGAATCTCTTGGTATAAATACCACCTTTTCTGTAAACTTTTCTCATTCATATACCTGAAGAGAGAGGACAGCAGTCTCTGAAATATAGTACTTTTCTCTCTACATTTTGGTGTTTTATGGGCTCCTTTTATTAGATATATATATATATATATATATATATATATATATATATATATATATATATATATATATATATATATATATATAAAGATCTTGAAGGAGGAAGTACACCTCTGGTGGTCCTTAAAATACATTTATTGCGACGCTTCAAAACACAAAGGTTTCATTTTCAAGCTATAAAGAAAAAAAAGTTAAAATAACAATTTAATTGCTAAAATACAAATACAAGACATAATACATATGAATAAAAAAAATAAAGCCAGTTGTAGCAGAACCAACCATCAAAAGAGAAAGGAAGGACGAAGTCAGAGGAACAAACCAGAACTGACAAAAGGCAACAGCTCACTTAAGAAAAAGAGTTGCCGAGGAAGACTAGTAAGTGTTCAATTGAGGAACAAGCTGTTTAACAAACGAGGACTCGAGTATTGTCAATAGTTGCCACTCGATGCCCGTCCCAATATTTCGAAATCTTTGTATTGTATATTATGTTTGTATTTATTGGCGTGTTGCTTGATGTTGGAAAATTCAGGATTAGCAAGTTTGTTACCAGTTCGATAGCTAACGCCCTAATGGCAATCGATTCTGACCCTTAGTAACCACTTGTGTGGAACCCACGTAGGTCCTAGATTACATCCAGGGCGATCAAAACTTGTATACAACACATGAGGTCGTCAAGGGGTCAAGTTTATCCTTGAAATATAACAAACTACCTAAGCTAAGTGGATTTGTCGGGATAATATTTAATTATATACCAGCTATCAGATTAATATTATCCCGACAAATCCACTTATTCCTTGTTCCAAACTGTTCTCCTATTCCCATAATCCTATTATCCCGTGTCTTCAGAAGGACTCCAGTGATATTTAACTGTGCAATTGTGATTTGTCCATTCAATGCGGAAGTGTTCGTAGATCTGTGTTGTTCATACCTACAGTAATTTCGTCGTATTAGTGTTCATTTAATATTTGATTATACCTCGGATTCCTTGTGCTACAACGCTTACCTGCTTTTTAGAATTGTGTAGACTCTCTCTCTCTCTCTCTCTCTGGTAGTTTGGTAGTTCCACAGTGCCACTTAACATTTACTACCAGCCAGTGCCCATTCGTTGGGATAGTAATCCTGAGATCTCAGTGTGAGCAATCCTTGCTTACAGTGCTCCACCTTGTGTGTGTGTTTTGTATTATTAAGAGTTCGATCCTATTCCATCCACCATGTTTTCTCACTAGATTTGTAGTTTTTTTTTTTATTGCAATCCAGTGGCACATTTTTTTCTTTTGATAATGTACACAATATTCATTAGTGATTCAGTTCCATAGAAGCCAGTGAGAGCTCCTGTAAATGTTTTTCTTATTATTACCTAAGGGAATTATATTTTTAATTGGACATATGTTTACCTTCAATCGTTTTTTGAAAGTAATTTATAGAGATTTGCTTAAGATACTTATTTTTACACTTCTCTGTTCACAAGTGGTATAGGCCACCCTTAGTCAGCTGTCGCTTCCAAAAAAGCATTTTTAAAGTAGAGCCAGTCCTGCCCTGTGAAAATATATATTCTATATATAAATGTGTCTGTGAGTTGTTTGCGTGCATACGTTTGGTATGTGCATTTTTCTTATGCCATAAACAGCCTTTTAATATCGAATTTAGGTAAATTACGCCCAAAACTATCATATCTTAATATGTATCGTTGTAGAAAAGATTTTTAGTTATAATGAAACATAACTCTCTGAAGGAAAGGCAAAGAAAATTGATGCAAGTATTCCTTAAACACTTTATTTAGTAGCTCACAGTAATGGTATTATCATCTGCATCTAAAACAGTTCTCTAGTAAATATATAGCAATAGAGGGAGTCAAAACCCTTCTATCTCCAGTACCTAGCCCATCTTTAAAAAACAGTAAAAAAAAAATACACAGTAAATAATTTTCCTCAGTCAAAATATACAGTTTAAAAGATCTCCAGTCAATTTGACATGTAAACACCTCTCTTCCATCATTTTGGGTTTCCAGATCCTTCTGAGGAGGAAAGATTCCTTCATGAATATACAAAAAATAAATGGCATGATAACAATAAAAAAGGTTATGGAAATCAATGCACAGGAGAAATGTAAAAATCAAAGCAAATATAAATATGCTGGAACAAGGTCATGCACTAAAGAGGTAACTGGGAATCAAATGTTCAAAAATAAAAGACAAAGATACACTTTGGGTGTTGAATGTAAGTCCGCTTACTCCATTGGAAGTAGTTAAGTGCTCACACAAAATAGGTCCATTGCACTCGGTTGTATAGCTCAAAGTGTCGAACTATACATCGTCCATGTAGGAAACATACACTGTCACGCACACACGCACTTATGGTCGTATGACCATCCTATAAGACCTGATCAAAACCAGTTCGGATGTCTATCACATAACACCCCATTTTCAGACCATGCAAAGTAACGTATTACTTTCATGCCCCAAATCAATTGTTTTCTTGTTTCCTAATTAGTTGACTCCTTGTTTCCCGAATGATACACTGATCATTCTGGAGGAATGTCTAGGGCAGGCTGACTATTCATTCTTTGGCGGATTGCTCTAGCATCACGCCACCTCACAGAACGCTGAATCTCAATTACTGAATGCGAAAAGAATTTTGCTTATCTCTAGGCGGAACACAAAGGCTTCCTGAATCAACTAGTTCATAAAAGCGCTCTTATTTTATTATATCGCCATACCTATTATTTATATATATATATATATATATATATATATATATATATATATATGATATATATATATATATATATATATATTATATATAATATATATATGATATATATGGTGTGTTTGTGCATTGTCACTTTGTTTGTGATATTTTATTCTTAGCTATTTTATAATTTCTGGTTTTTGTTATGTATATGAATTTTATTGTTATCCATTTAGTTTGTTTTCCTCCTCCCCGGTGGTTTGTCTTGTTTGGTAATTGCCACTAATGACCATTCTGTCTTTCCATATATTTGTGAGCGAGGGGTGCTGTCACCGTGGCTGTGTCGGAGATTGTTTGGACTGAAGGAGTTAGTTGATCTCTGAGCCTTATTACTCCTGGTGACTTGGATTTGCTACGTATCGCCTACTTGGATTTATGATTATTCTTGAAGAATTTACGCTTCATCCTGCCTCACCTTCGGCTCAGTAAATGTCGAGGGGCTCTCACTTAGCCAAGGTATAAGTGATTAATATTTTTGGAATGTTCAGGCGATCTTTATGATGCCCTTGGCTCTGGTTTGATTTGGACGTCCCAGGTTTTTTGGAGGATCATCCTCGAGGACGTAGGATCGCTGATGTGTGAATCCTGTGGAATATCACTTTGTCACTTCACTTTTGTCTCTGGACGCAGAGGCATATAAGTAATTGTAAAGATCACGGCTTATAACTCCAGTGTTACGGAGGACAGAAATACCTATATATAATTAGGAGATCACGGCCACAGCTCCAGTATTTAAGAGGAGGGAAACCACCCGTTAGGGTTTAGTTTGTATTTGATAGGTTATTCTTGCTTTTTCCCCGTATGCCTTCTCTTGTCTGAACCCCCTTCTCTTTGTGGATGTATCTTTGCTTTTTCCTATCTTAATTGAGTAAGTGTGTTGTTTCATAAATAATTCAGGGTGATTGGTTTTCAATAGTATATGTATTCCGAGGTTCAGGAGTAACTTCTGTCTAGATATTTTTGTATTAAATTTAAGTTATTTTTGTGGTGTTCGTTTTCCCCATGAATTAATTTTTCGCACATTTTATATTTGAGAGCTATTCCACTGATTGTGGACTTAGTTTCTTGTTGTGAACAGAGTTTGGTAAGAAATAGTTATTTAATTTTTAGTAACGGAGGAAAAGGACCGTTACAAATTGGCGACCGTTTGAACAGGATTTTACGTTCCTGTCCTCACTAAGTGCAAAGTTAATTCTGGGGGCTTGGTTTTCTGTAAACAACATTTTTACACCTCCTCGTGTTTGGTTGTTGGAGTTTGCTTATATTTAGTTAGTTTGTTTAAAAACAATGGCGACAGTTAATGTGTTAGATCTCCGTCTGGAGAGGGGTGGCAAAGCAAGGCTTGCGGAGCTTGACAAGAAGTGATTGGAGCAAGTAGCTCAATTTATTTGGAGTTGGAGTATGATGTAATCCATTAGAAAAGGCTTATTATTAATCCAGGTTTATGATTATGTCAGTATGGTTTAAAAAGGGTGAGGTATAACACCCAAGACTGAGGTGTCTGTAGAGGTATTGTCTAAACAAATTGAATTAAAAACTTAGAATTTTAACTTGGAGAGATTTAAGGCTGAGGAGAGAGAGAGAGAGAGAATGTTTGAGAGAGAGATGCGAAATGCAGTTCCCTCTTCCCCTCCTTCCTCCCCGAGTGGTTTGGTAACGCCTGCCATTAATTTGGGGCAGGCCCTTAAGTTTGTGCCGTGTTTCCAAGAGAATAATGTTGCGGAATTTTTTGTGTCATTTGAGAGGATTGCGGCCAAATTGCAGTGGCCCCAGGAATACTGGACCACTCTCATACAGAGTAAACTTGTAGGAAGGGCTCAAAAGGTTTATGTAACTTTGGATGAAACTTTGTCGTCCGATTACGAAAATGTTAAGGCTATCGTGTTGAAAGCATACGAGCTGGTTCCGGAAGCCTACAGGCAAAGGTTTCAGAAATTTGCAGAAGGGTAGTGACCAAACCTTTGTAGAGTTCGCGAGGGGAAAAAAGACAATTTGCCGAAGACTGGTTTAAATCGAAAGAGGTGGATGACATGGAAAAATTAAAAGAATTGTTATTTGTAGAAGAATTCAAGAGGTGTGTATCAGATAAGTTTAAAAGTTCACCTTGAGGAACTGAAAATTGACACTTTACAAGGAAGCCGCTATTGCTAGCGATGAATATTATTTGTCACACAAGAGTGAGTTAGGAGCATCAGGGACACGTGTAGAACCGAAATGGGATAGGACAGGTCGTGGTTATAATAATAAGAGTAAGACGTTTATACGGCCTAATCATAATAATAAGAATCATTTAGGGCCACAGGAACTGTTAATAGTGATAAAAGTTTCTCTGCTTTATAATGATAAGAGAGGTTATGGTTCCCATGATCCAGAGTGGAAAAAGAGGGTTACGTGTTTTTATTGTAATAAGAAAGGGCATTTGAAGAGTTCTTGCTTTGCTTTCAAAAACTCATTGCAGGCTAGAGGAAGACCGGTGATGGGAGTCGGTAGAAAAGAAAGAGATCCTGTCCCGACCAGACCAAGTGACCAATGACTATCAGACTGTTTTGAGAGGTATCTGTCTAGTGGGAAAGTGTCGTCGGTCAATTCACCCATTGAAAAGGAAGTAAGGATTTTGCGGGATACTGGGGCGGCCCAGTCCCGTTGATCTTACGGGATGCGTTACCTAAGATTTTGGCTTTGATTATAAAGAGTTTGTTTTGCTGTCTGGTTTTCCTGATTCAGTCGAGTCTTACCCCATATTGGAAATTTTCATTTGAAATGTCCTTCTTTTTCAGGAATTTTGAAATTGGCAGTAGTAAATAATTTGTTTCCTGTCAAAGAGGTTGATATTGTTTTGGGGAATGACGTGGCTTTTAAGAATAAGACTTGTCCAATTTTGATCAATCCAGAAGTAGCAGTAGTTACGCGTTCTAGTGCTAGAGTTGTTGACGTTGCCAACTGGATGTAGATTTGAGTAGTTTGGAACGTAGTAGTAATATTATGTAGGAGATATTAATATTTTGAGGGATCATCCGAATTGGACTGTGGAAGAGCTTGTTAAAGCCAGAAAAATGAATTTCGCGACCTACCCATAGAGTCAGGCGAAGAGTCGGACTTGACTGTACCTAAATTTAGAATTATTAAGAATATTTTGTATAGGGTGAGTAGGCGATGGAGGCTGGTAACTCGGAACATGAAATATAAGACAAATAATGGTCCCTTATATTTACAGAAATGCTTGATGTCGTTGGCTCATGAAAGTGTTTTTGGCTGGGCATTTTGGTGTTTATAAGACGACCAGCAAACTCTTTCGCGAACTATTTCTGGCCCAAGTTGAAAGCAGACGTTAAGAAGTTTGTTAATAGTTGCGATGTGTGCCAGAAAGTCGGTAAGCCGAATCAACCTGTTCCTAAAGCTCCTTTGTGCCCCATCCCTGTGGTTTCGAGCCTTTCAAAGAGGTAATTATCGATGTTGTTGGTCCGTTACCGAGGACTCGTAGTGGGAATGAGTATATTTTCACTATAATGGATAAAATGTCTCGTTATCCTGAAGCTGTTCCCCTCCGTACAATTAAGATGAAAAAATTGTAGAAGTACTAACCAACTTTTTTACTAGGTTTGGATGCCCAAGGTCGTTCAGTCAGACTGTGGGACTAATTTTGTTAGTAAATATTTTCAAAGGTAAGATGAATGAATTGGGCATTAGACATGTGACTTCTTCCCCATATCATCCAGAAAGTCAGGGTGCCCTTGAGAGATTCCCATCAGACCCTGAAGTCAATGATAAAGAAATATTGTTTAACTCATGGATCCGACTGGGACAAGGAATTGCCTTATTTATTATTTGCTTTTCGGTCAGCTCCAAGTCAGTCCTTAGGTTTTGTCACTTTTGATTTGGTCTTTCTTTGGACATTGTGTGCGTGGTCTCTTGATGTGTAAGGGAATCGTCGGGAAGGTGACATCCCCGACATCAGTTTGTTGGATATGTGACAAACTTGGGTGACAAAATGTCGAAGGCTTGGAAATTTGCCCGAGAAAATTTTATTGTGTAGTCAAAAAAGGATGAAATACTTTTTTTGATAGAAAGGCTAAATTGCGTAATTTCGCAGTAGGCGATAGGGTTTTGGTACTTTTGCCGTTGCCGGGCAATTCTTTGAAAGCTTCCTTCTCTGGACCATGGAAAATTTTGAAGAAAGTTAGTGAGGTAAATTATTTGGTTGAAACTCCGGAAAGAAGGAAGCCTTTCCAATTGTGTCATGTGAACATGTCAAAGCATATAAGGGAAGAGAGAAAGTTATTCCAATAGCCACTATTACGGACGATGTTTCAAATAATAATAATCTTTATTCCTTTTCAGATGATAATAGTGATAATGAAATTTGCATGTCGAGTAATAAGAATTATTTGGAGAAATTTGATGGTTTGGTCTCTCATCTCAGTAGCGAGAAACGAAGGTCTTTAAGAAAATTGTTATGGGTTACAAAGAATTGTTTTCAGAGGTACCGGGTCGTACGTCTATTTTGGAACATGACGTGGGACGTTGGGAATGCCACACCAATAAAGCAGTCCCCTTATAGGTTAAACCCCTTTAAACTAAGGTAGTAGCCAAAGAAGTTGACTATATGTTAAAGCATGGTTTAATAGACCCAGTAAAAGCCCATGGTCCTCTCCGTAGTGTTAGTGAAAAAACCTGATGGTGATTTTCGTTTGTGTTTTGACTATAGGAAAGTCAATGAAGTCACGCAGACCGATTGTTATCCCTTGCCTCGTATTGAGGATTGTATTGATCGCATGGGAAAAATCAAAGTTTATTAGTAAATTTGACTTGCTAAAAGGGTATTGGCAAGTTCCTTTATCAAAACGAGCCAGGGCATTGTTCTGCTTTTGTGACTCCACAAGGGTTATTTCAATGCCGTGTAATGCCGTTCGGCATGAAGAACGCTGCGGCTACATTTCAACGTTTAATGAACACACTGGTTTATGGTTTGGAAGGTTGCGTTGTGTATATTGATGATATCGTAATTTATAGTCGATACTGAGACACGCATCTAAAGCGTATTAGGGCTTTATTTGAGGTCTTAAAAAAAGGAAAGCCGGATTGGTAATTAATTGAAAAAAAGTGAATTTGCCAAAGCGAAGGTAAGCTATTTAGGTCATGAGGTTGGTGATGGTAAGGTGGCGCCTAAACAAGCCAATGTAGAAGCCATTGAGAACATTTCCATTCCAAAGTGTCGAAAGGATGTCAGAAAATTCCTGGGTCTAGTTGGTATATCGTTAAATTTGTAAGGCAATTTTTCTGACATCGCTGATCCTCTCACTAATTTGTTGAAGAAAACTGTTCCTTTTAATTGGACTCCTGAAACGCAAAGGGCATTTTGAGTGTTTTAAAAGGTGTGCTTCTTAGTTTCCCCGTTTTAAGGGCTCCGGATTTCGACCTGCCTTTTTCGCTTGCCACTGACGCAAGTGATGTCGGTCTCGGACGCGGTCTTACTACAGAACGACGAGCAAGGCGTTTCTCACCTGGTCGCGTTCTTTTCGAAGAAATTGAATTCCGCTCAACGAAAGTATTCGACGGTCGAGAAGGAGACACTCGCACTCATTCTGGCTATTAATAATTTTTCCATCTATCTTTCTTCCACATGGAACTCCTATAAGATTATGACTGACCATAACCCTTTGACCTTCATCAACAGATACAAAATAAAAACCAACGTCTGATGCGTTGGAGCCTCATGTTGCAGGAATGGAATCTAGAATTCACTCATGTCCCGGAAAAGACACGTTGTGGCCGATGCTCTCTCTCGCAGCGTTGAGTAGGGAAGGATTCTTGCAGAGGGCTATGCGGATATTAAGGTAGTATCTGTATCGTTCTGGTTACGGTGTGTGTACTGTTGAAGTAGGTGCTTAGGTTTGTATTGTAAAAGTAGAGGAGAGTGTAACATTATATGTATTAATTCTATTTTCCTTTTACAGGAGTTCTGTAAATGCCTAGGGTTATAAAATTAAGAATAGTCTAATTAAGGCCATAGTGAAGATAGAAAGTATTAATCGGTGTTCATATTTTGTGGCAATGTTTATTTTAATGAAGGTTGAAGTACTTATAATGCATGATGGAATTGAGTGTTATAGGATACAAATGTGTAATATCGTAAAAATTGTTACTGAAAAGTGTGGTATACAATGATGTTGGTATACGATGTTGGTATTTGTTGGTCTTTGGCGCATGGTATAATACGGTGAGGTGATTAATTTGGTGATTAGGATATTAATCGGAGAATCTACATGTTAGCGGACAGCTACTAATCCGGGCATTCGGTTTTCAGGCATAATTACGCTTCACGAAATTTTGTGTGTGGGGATTGCGCAGGGGAAAACTGTGTTGGTTTTCTCGTGTTGTCCAGTGTTAGTATATGTATTCGGTAGGACACTTTTATAGTGAAATAGTGTGTTGTCACTGTGATATAGACAGGACTATTGTTCGCTGAACATTGTTGCAACGAGCGATTTGAAACAAAGTGAAACAACGTTGAGTGTGTGTAAATAAATTATGGCCTATGAACAGTTCTATGGAATCCGGATTAGAGCAGTGTAGCTCTTCAATAATATACGTGTGTGAGAGTTTTGAAGCTCTTGGGTTAACAATGTGTTTGGCGATGGTTTTTGAGGTTTTCTGTGTTGTAGATTTTCCATTATATTAATGATATTTTGTTTAATTTGATGCCATTGTGAGCTGCATCCTTGTTCCTTTTGCCACCCCTCCTGTTGGATATCAGGTTTTGTAAGTTTATTATTTTACATTCATACCTTTGTTTTTTCTTTGCAGGGTTGTATAAAACCTTGTGTTTGGCTTGTGGGTCTTTTAATGTCTATTTAGTTTTTTTTTTTCTTTTTAAGTATACTATGTTATTTACTGTAAAAAAAAAAATATATGTATATTTTTTTTTCTTTTGGGAGAGGAGGTGTCACTTTGTTGTGATATTTTATTCTTAGCTATTTTATAATTCTGTTTTTGTTTATGTATATGAATTTTATTGTTATCCATTTAGTTTGTTTTCCTCCTCCCCGGTGGTTTGTCTTGTTTGGTAATTGCCACTAATGACATTCTGTCTTTCCATATATTTGTGAGCGAGGGGTGCTGTCACCGTGGCTGTGTCGGAGATTGTTTGGACTGAAGGAGTTAGTTGATCTCTGAGCCTTATTACTCCTGGTGACTTGGATTTGCTACGTATCGCCTACTTGGATTTATGATTATTCTTGAAGAATTTACGCTTCATCCTGCCTCACCTTCGGCTCAGTAAATGTCGAGGGGCTCTCACTTAGCCAAGGTATAAGTGATTATATTTTTGGAATGTTCAGGCGATCTTTGTGATGCCCTTGGCTCTGGTTTGATTTGGACGTCCCCAGGTTTTTTGGAGGCTCATCCTCGAGGACGTAGGATCGCTGATGTGTGAATCCTGTGGAATATCACTTTGTCACTTCACTTTTGTCTCTGACGCAGAGGCATATAAGTAATTGTAAAGATCACGGCTATAACTCCAGTGTTACGGAGGACAGAAATACCTATATATAATTAAGGAGATCACGGCCACAGCTCCAGTATTTAAGAGGAGGGAAACCACCGTTAGGGTTTAGTTTGTATTTGATAGGTTATTCTTGCTTTCCGTATGCCTTCTCCTGTCTGAACCCCCTTCTCTTTGTGGATGTATCTTTGCTTTTTCCTATCTTAATTGAGTAAGTGTGTTGTTTCATAAATAATTCAGGGTGATTGGTTTTCAATATATATGTATTCCGAGGTTCAGGAGTAACTTCTGTCAGATATTTTTGTATTAAATTTAAGTATTTTTGTGGTGTTCGTTTTCCCCCATGAATTAATTTTTGCACTTTGATAATATTTGAGAGCTATTCCACTGATTGTGGACTTAGTTTCTTGTTGTGAACAGAGTTTGGTAAGAAAGTTATTTAATTTTTAGTAACGGAGGAAAAGGACCGTTACAGCATGTATGGGTGTTTGTTAGCAATATTTAAACAGAAAAGTTTCGTGGTTTATTGGCGCACTCAAATTAATTAATCCCAGTATTATTATTATTATTATTATTATTATTATTATTATTATTATTATTATTATTATTATTATTATTATTATTATTATTATAGTTAGGAAGCAGACCCTCTATTAAAAGTAATGGCTACTGCAGCAGCGTTACACTTGTAGAGATTCTTCTCTATTTTGCGAATAGCGGCTTTTTCCTTGCTACTTAAACAGGCTAGTAGAGCGCCTATAGAGGTCATGGTCAAATACAGGGTCAAAATAGGTGTATATATTTTATCTGTAAAATTCAAATATATACACCTATTTTGACCCTGTATTTGACCATGACCTCTATAGACGCTGTACTAGCCTGTTTAAGTAGCAAGGAAAAAGCCGCTTTTCGCAAAATAGTGAAGAATCTCTACAAGTGTAACGCTGCTGAAGTAGCCGTTACTTTTAATAAAATTTATTATTATTATTATTATTATTATTATTATTATTATTATTATTATTATTATTATTATTATATTATTATTATCGCGTGTAGGCATTATTTGATTGAATTGTGAAGCTGCGTGGAATAAGTCCACGTTGAGAGATGAAAGCCCTTTAAAGCACAATAGGTGCTATAGTGGAGCAAAATCTAATAAAATCGCATGGGCCTATAACGGTACCTGGGCTAAAAACGATTAAGGAAAACTGACAAGATTAAATGGGAGGCTCGAGAAACTGTCGACCTTAGTAAGCGACGCGGATGTCATCTCTCAGGTTTCGTCTACACTGAGAGAGAGAGAGAGAGAGAGAGAGAGAGAGAGAGAGAGAGAGAGAGAGAGGTTGGGGGAATCAATTTGAGAGATTTGCCGGTGGAATTATTGCCAGCATCGCAATCTGTTTCATTTTTTACCTATGAACACTTAACAGTTATTACTCCCATTCGATATTATTTTTGAGGTAGAGCGGATTCGATATCAAACGACGTATGGGACAATGTTTTTGTATGTATATATATATATATATATATATATATATATATATATATATATATATATATATATATATATAATATACATACATACATTGTCACATATGTCAAATATATATATATAATATATATATATATATATATATATATATATATATATATATATATATATATATATATATATATATATATATATATATATATATCGTATATATATCCATATACGTATATATATCTATACATATATATATATATATATATATATATATATATATATATATATATATCTATATATATATATATATATATATATATACGTGTATATATATATATATATATATATATATATATATATATATATATATATATATATATATATAGTGTGGCGGTACTTACTCTTCGCATACAGCCCTAAGGTAACGTGCAATGACTTGGAGCCTGTGAATTGGGGAAAAAGCCTTATCTAATTATAGCTCACCTTTGCTGGATGTTCTCACTCTGGAATTATCTAAAAGGGTTATAATTGGAAGAGAAATTAAATTGATGTGTCCTTATTTATGTTTATTCTTCACTGGGGGTTCTTATAAATTTTCCACTAATGAGTTACTGGGCTCTTGGACTGATAAAACTTATTTCTTTGAAAGGCACTTGTTGCAATTACGAGTCTATTGGCATGAGGGAAATTTACTGAGTATTGATTGTCACTTATCACTGTCTATTGATTGATTCGCACACCACACTTCTGCACTTTCCCTCACTTCTGTTCTCTTCTCTGTTTTATGGCCGCGCCACTCTTTTCTTCTTCACTCTTCTCCCCCCCTTCTCCTCAGTTGTTCTCCCCTGCTTCACTTGTCCCTTCTGCCCTTTTCTCTCTCTGTCTGCCTTTTTATTAGGCTGATATCTTCTTAGCACCCCCCTTGGATTTTGGGATTTTGACTGGGTGTGGCATCTTCTGAAAGACTTCTTGTGTCTTAGTGGCTACAAACTTTATACAAAACCGCCTTCCTGTCATGTCTTCTACAGTGATTCGTAGGCTCTAAATTAGGGTACGCCTACTGCTTCATGCCTTGGCTTTTGGGGGTGTATCCCTGGGACAATCTC
>NC_087206.1:98772267-98784767 GCF_015104395.2 Macrobrachium nipponense | reverse complement strand
ATATATATATATCAAGTAAACAAATAAGTGAAAATGTTGTAAGTGCTCTTGGATATGGTTTATCTTTCTTTATAATAAGTCGACCTTCTGCTTTAATGATTGCGTCATCCCTAAGTAAATTTGAAAAATATTGTGATCTTCCTAAAAATCATGTTGACATGATTAAAGGTATTGTTTTCGGAGCTGCCAACGTTAAGCACGAAAGTAACTTCCCTGCTCGCTGTAAGAAAAGCTTGACCGACCTTAAAAAGGAGAGTACTATCCACATTACAAAAGCTGATAAGTCAAATAGCATAGTAATTTTAGATAAAGCTGACTACATATCACGTATGCAAGCCCTACTGGATGATGATGTGACTTATAAAAAACTAACAAAAAATCCCCTTGATCAAGTCATAAAAATTTCAATAGCACAGGGAAAAATATCCCTAAAGATAAAACAGAACTACTAGGCAAATTGTCAGTCAAATCTTCGCTACCTTACCTGTACGGATTAGTCAAAACGCACAAAGAAAGTAATTCTATGCGGCCTATTATCAGTACTGTTGGTTCAATTTCATATAAACTTTCGAAATATATCACTAAGATCTTGTCCCCGTTACTTGGAACCATTTCCGATTCTCATATATATAATTCTCTAGATTTAGTTGATAAATTAAACAAAATTACTCTTTGCCCCACTGATAGATTCGTTAGTTTTGATGTATGTTCTCTTTTTACTAAAGTCCCTATAGACTCTATTTTAGAATATCTTAGTAATGAACTAACTCAGCATGAATTACTTCTACCTATAAGTCACATTTCACTCACTAGGTTGTGCATTTGTGATTGTAAGTTTATATTCAATGGTGAATTTTATCAACAAATATTTGGCATGGCAATGGGCAACCCTTTATCGCCACTCCTCTCAAACTTGTACATGGAATTCTTTGAAAAACGCTACTTACCTAATATCATTTATATTCCTGTAAAGTGGTATAGATATGTTGATATTTTAGCTGTTCTGCCTATAGGTATTGATGGAAATGATTACTCTCTAAATTAAATAACCAGGTACCATCGATTAAGTTTACTCTAGAATTAGAAAAAGACAATTGCCTCCCTTTCTTAGATGTTTTGATACATAGAGAACCATTTCAATGTAAATTCAGTATTTATAGGAAACCGACCAACAACTTAACTTATGTTCATTTCTATTCAGGCCACCATCTTAAAATCAAAATATAAATTTTTTCTTTTATGTTTTTACGAGCATTGCGCATTGCCAGTCCCCAATATTTGGATCAAGAAATTGATTACATAAGAAAAAAAGGGAAAGATTTATGTTATCCTTCACATATATTATATATTTGTTATAATAAAGCCCACAAAAAGTTTTATAGTGTAAGTAACACAGAGAAAGAAAATTCTAAGAACATTCTCAGTTTGCCTTATTTTAACGGATTTGAAACCATTAAATCACTGTTAAAAGCCTTCAAGGTCCACCTTGTTTTTTCCTATAATAACACACTAAAAGGAATGTTAATAAAAAATGGCCCCAGAGAAAGCAACAACATAATATATAAAATTCCATGTATGGACTGTCCCTCATTTTATCTCGGACAGTCGAGCAAGGGCTTAGAAGTAAGACTAAGTCAGCATAAATATTCTGTAAAAACTGGGCAAACATCTAATGCAATATTCATTCATTTAAGTGAAAACAACCACCGAATAAATTGGATTGGTAGTTCAGTAATTGCAAGGTCAAAAGATGTCTTATCACGAAATCTTTTAGAATCTGCTTTAATGCAACTTACTTCTCATTGCAATTTCAATATTAGTCGTGGCCTGTTTCATTTAGACCCTTGTATTTGTAACATGTTTAAGAATGACTTCAAAGATATAATTACAGACTTAAATAAAAATTAGTTGCCTTAGAGATATCTTCGTTGTATATGTATGTTTAATATATATTGTGAATATGTTTTTGTTTACCAAAGTTCTGAATAGCTGTCACCTATAATAATCCTTTAATTGTCTTGTCCTTGTGTCTGAGCAGATTGTCTTAAACTTTTAATTGTACCCATGTTTATGCTTGTTTGGGAAAGTTACTCATCTTACAGGTGTGTCGGATTCTAGGTACTAATGTCTTTATAATCTCTATCTGGCAGTTATGCGACCTTTCTTGTATTGTCATTTCCTCATGTAAGTCAGTTCATCTGCTAAGTAAAGGACGTATGAATGTCGAAAGATCTCGCGGAAACTCCGTTGTTTATTTTTCCTCGGGGTTTTTACCTTTATTTATGGTTTTATCACGTTCTTAACTTTCGTGATTCAGTTATACATACATACATACACACACACACACACACACACACACACACACACACACACACACACACACACACACATATATATATATATATATATATATATATATATATATATATATATATATATATATATATATATATTGCTGTTCTGTGTTTAAAAGATTTTATATGTAAGTAAAGTTTTCTATATGCTTCTGTGAAACTTCACCACTCATGTCCAATCCATCTCTATCATCTTATCAATATTATCCCATTAACATTTGCAATTTCCGTAATATCTCTTGCGGGACAATTTATGAGTCCTAGTATTGATCTTAAAGCTTAAATCTCAAAACGATAAAGTCTTATTGATCTAGTGTTGTTGTTATACCATGGTTCAGATCCATGTAGAAATTAAAATCGTTTTAGATTTACGTAAATTTTACTTTTACATGCAATTTTATTGTGTTTGGTTTCTTAATCTTATTCATCCTGTCCGTTGTTTAATTTGCCCTTTTCAGTATTTCACTAAATTTTGGCTCAATATATCAGCGCCGGATATCATTCTTCCTAAATACTTGAAAGATTCAGCATCATTAACACTTTCTCCATCAAATGTTGTGTGGTTCCTTTGTTCATACTTTGTCCTCATTAATTTGATTTAAATTAGATTTATTTTGAATCCGAAATCACTAGATATATGATGCGTTCTGTTACGAAAGCCATGCAAGTTTTGTGGTGTTCTGCTGATTAAGAGAGCATCAGTATCGTATTCTCAGTCTGTAAGTTTCTATTGTGACTCCAATCTCAGTCTTCTTTTCCGTCTTTGACTACAGTTTGTCTTATAAACCTACAAGAAGGCTGAAGTGCAAAGGACACATATTCCCGTTTAGTACCCCACTGTTTACTGCAAATTCATTTAACAAGACCTCAACAACTTTAACTTTGCATCTATTACGCTCATGCATAATATCAATTGGCTTTGCATACATCATGAGGAGCCATCAGAAGAGATTTTAAAATTCGTATGTTGGCGCCCAATATGTCTTAACACATCTTGTTCATCGCTTAGCCTATATTCAGTTTCTCTCCAGCCTGATAAAGAAAAGAATACTTAATTTTATCATTATATATGACATAATTCCAACGCAAATATAGATAGCATATCCAGCGAGATCGCCTCTCTTAGTTAGGTACTTTTGCTAACTTCCAGTTCACATTTTCAGGCTTTGTTTCCGTAGACCATATTTTTGTAAAACAGTTTAGTTAGTATACGATGTGTCCTTCGGTTTCAGCTAAAATAATCTATGAAATGACTTCATTATAACCGGGTGTTTTCCATGTTTTATTTCTTTACTATTCACTCCAAAAACCAAAAATAAAAATATTCTTATGTAGGAAAAGTATCTTATTATATCAGTCCGGCTTGGAACCTGTGTAACAGTTACACGGAAGTACTCAATATCAAGTTTTTCATTTTTCTTTGTAGCGAACCATATGTATATATATATATATATATATATATATATATATATATATATATATATATATATATATATATATATATATATATATATGTATGTATATATATACGTATATGTATATATATATATATATATATATATATATATATATATATATATATATATATATATTATATATATATATATATATATATATAATGTGTGTGTCTGTGTGTGCAAAGAGCGAGAAACACACTGACCTTTTCCTGTAAAAAAAAAAAATGGTTAAAAAATGTGGGGAGGATGTTTCCCGAAGGAAGCTGTAGAGCAAACTCCTAGCCTTACTTCATCTAAAGTGTGTATCCTATATTCAGAAAGGGCTTCAAACTTTCTAGCTTTAGGTATGAAGGTAATCCCACTATAATGAACTTCAGACAGACGGAAAAAATATCATGCCCCGGAATTGAGAACCAAGGAAAAAATATTTTTGAAGGGTAAACAAAAGAACGTCTGGTCTTGGGAAACTTTTTTTTATCTCTCTCTCTCTCTCTCTCTCTCTCTCTCTCTCTCTCTCTCTCTCTCAAGTCGTTTAATATCACCATAACTTGGGAATAAGAACAATGAATTTGAACACCCAGCTATCAAGAGAGGTTAAGTTGAAATCACTTTGCTATATACATATGCCTGTCATATGTAGATTTCCAGTTTGCATTTTATGTTACATATTTAATAAGGTTTATTTCCAGTTATACACACACACACACACACACATATATATATATATAATATATATATATATATATATATATATATATATATATATATATATATATATATATATATATATATATATATATATATATATATATATATATATATAATATATATATATATATATATATATATATATATATATATATATATATATATATATATATATGTGTGTGTGTGTGTGTGTGTGTGTGTGTGTGTGTGTGTGTGTGCGCTGCCCGAGAACTCTGAATGATGACAGATAAAGTCTCTCTCTCTCTCTCTACTTCAGCTACATTGCCCTGCATTTATGACATTTTATATTTCACCCCTTATCACATTGGGAGTGTTAATATTCATCTCAGCAGCCTGGAAAACTATGGATTAGATACTAATATCTGTCAGTTTTGATATTTCATTTGTCAGCCCTTCTCACCTCTTCCTTTTGGAGCTTAACTGTGACTTAAGGGCATTGGGAGTGTCACCATTCATCACACCAACCTCAAAAAATATCTGTTGGTTTCGATTTATTTATACAAGTCACCTCCTTTGTACCCTCTGGCTTGGTAATTACGAAATGCAATTGACTTGGAAATCAGCTTCAGGAAATTATAGCTTTCAATGGTGTAATGTTGACTCAGTTGTCTTCCTTTCACTAGGCAGGACAGTGGTGAAGGAAATAATGTTATTGAGGTAACACATATCTGCAAATATACTAATTCCAGTTTAAGCATCGTGTATAATGAGTTCTTAACCTAGCAGTAATGGCACATGGGTGGAATGAATAAATTAATTCACTATGAACAAAGGACAAAGAAGTCACTAAAATTATATCGCACAAAAACACACAAAACTCTGGTAATGGGATTTCAAAGAGCATTTACTGGAGAAGAGAAATTTGTGAAAGGAAATGAGAAGTTTCAGTTTTAGAAAAAAGGAACTGATAACTCAAATATTAATTTCAGATGTACTTTGGTTATCCCAGTGCAAGTGAAATTTTCAATAGTGGCTATAGATGAATGGATGTGTCTTCATTCAGCAATTGATGGCAGCTTCTCTCCAGACCTCTTGCATTCTAAATGTACCAGTTCCGGGGTATGTGTGCCAAAACAAAGAAGGGTCAGTTTGGGTGTGAGTCAACAAGACATCTGTTGCAAGTAAAAGCTTGGCTGAAATTGACTTGATGACCCAGCTCCTTGGTTTTCTGTGGCCATAGCCTCGGGTGTTGGCGCTAATGACTTCTGGAAAAAAATTGAAAACCAGCAGGAAAGTGGGAACAGCAGGAGGTTTATTAAAAGTAGCCCTTATGAAAAGGAAACATAGCTACCAACTGAACTGCGAATTCCCTATGGATAACTTTAACTCTACCTGGACGACCCACGCTAGCTCCCTAACTTGAAAATTCACTTTTGCTCTGATCCTTGTCAGGTCTAGCCACTGCTTCCTCAGTGTATGTGAACTTGTCTCTTAATTCAAGTACACAAAGAGATAATGGGGGCGTATATTTATTTATTTATTTATTTATATACATATATATATATATATATATATATATATATATATATATATATATATATATATATATATATATAAAACACCAATTCTCAAAGGGTAATAATGCTTACAACCCAAATAAATGTGACTGTAACTGGGCGGTTTGGCAGATATAAACAGAAAAGGAAAAAGGAATCCTACTTGAGTAGTCTTATAACAGAATGCTTCAGGGATATGGAATCTAAAATAATACTCAGATGAAAAAAAAAAAATAAGCACTAGCAGTCTCTGAGGCAAGTAAACAATACTACAACTAAATTAGTACTAAGGATTACAAACTCAAAATAGTCTGGTTTCGAGCCCAAGTCTGGCACTGGATACCAAGGTCTCTGGAATTGAACCGAGGATCAGCTGTCGCAGGTATTTTAATGCTTCTTGGTCTATATGGTACAGCACTGCGAGAGTTTCTGCAGGGCGTGTTTATACCAGGAGGAGGGTATATTTGAGTTTGGGGTTTCACCCACCTGCCAAACTGGAGTTGGCGTCGGCAGCAGCATCTTAGTCAGCAGCTTCCTGCGGTGATTCGAAATTTCCCAGGGGAGTCATAGCACTGCAGTCTTTTTTTTTTTTTTTTTCCTCCATCGCAGAGACTCGGATCCTGAAAACAACAATTGGGCCAGTATCGAGATTTTTAGGAGGGGGAGGTGGGGGTGTGGGGGGGGGGGGGGGGGGGGGGGGTGGGGGGGCTGAGACGCGCATGTTCGCAGAGAGAGAGGAGGTGGCAATTGCAAAAGCTGCTGACAGGACCATGTCTAAGCTGACAGGACCATGTCTAAGCTGACAGGCCCATGTCTAAGCTGACAGGACCATGTCTAAGGGCTTGCTACATAGGTTATGGGTTGATCCAGGGACTAACTGGGGGACAGGCCTGGAAACGTTAAGATGGGTCCGGGAAGGTGTGAATTTCTAGGCTACAATAGCTACTGCCCAGCAGGTATTGTTAATTAACCCTTGAAGAGGTTCAGAGGGCGTGACCGAAAAGCAATTTGCAGGTGTGGGTCGCACCTTGCTCTGAGGGGTTGGTTACTTTGGGAAAGTGTTGATAGGCCATTTATCATTGAGGATTGAAACGGGGAACTCTTCCCAATTTTAAGTCCATGAAAGGCAAAATATATATATATATAATATATATATATATATATATATATATATATATATATATATATATATATATATATATATATATATATATATATATATATATATATATATATATATATATGATATATATATATATATATATATATATATATATATGTATGTATGTCATATCATATTACCGTGATTCATATACATACATCGAGCTACAAATGTCCTTTAATATCTAATTTGCTCTACCTCGGAATTAATACATTTTCATAAATGTTAACCAAAGGGGAATTTCTTATCGACTAAAAAATTCCCCCTCGGTTAAACATATATGAAAATATATTAATTCCAGGGTACAGCGAATTAGATATTAAAAAGGACATTTGTAGCTCGATGTATAAATAAATATATATATATATATATATATATATATATATATATATATATATATATATATATATATATATATATATATATATATATATATATATATATATATGTATGTATGTATGTATGTACACCCTTTTCACAGGTTGGTTCCAGTGAAAATCAAGTAATGGTCACTGTTACATTAATAATTTGAGTATCGAGCCGGATGAACCCCTACGATGAAACCTTCCAACTCAGATGCTTTAACTGAATGTCTTATGGACACGCCTGTGTCTCGTGGATATTGAGACCGTTCCTTTCCAATAAATCTTTTTACTAAAGGTATTCCACTTTTGTTTTCGTCTTTTCATACTCTCCCCTAACAACTTAGAATGATACACGCTTTTTGCCACCTTATCATCGCCCATTCTTTTCACATGGCTGGAATAATGTCAAAGGACTGGAATCCCTTCTTTCGCCCCTGCAAACTTGTTTACACTTTATTCTATGTAGCTCGACATTTTTTACTCTTTCAATAATTATTAGGCTACATATACTACAATGTAAGCAAGTCGTCTCAAGGCATCTATAAATCTTGTTTCTTTTGTTCTAACATCAAAAATTTTCACTTATAAAAATGAGATAAGTCATCAATCCCTTCATGTATTTCAACCTTGGCTTCATAGAAAATTCCTTCCTCTTCCAAATCCTTTGCGCAGGATCTACTACATTCCTAACTTGACCTGTTCTGTGACAGATCACTTTGCTCATCCTAGCCACCATACATCACTGTTACTCCCAAACACCTATACCAATCAACATATTCCTGTATTTCACCGACCACATTAAATCATTGCCTCATTTTAATGGTTTCCATTTACTACTTTAAGCTTACTCTTCTTACAAAACCTTTCCAACCCTAACGCAAGAATCTACAGTTATTCTTCATGATCCCCCATTAGTCCTATACATGCTTTATTGCCCTATTCATAAAAGTAAAAAACAGCCATAGATTTAATACTATTGTCTCAACCTAAGTTTAATATATAAATGGTAAAAAACATCATATTGTGAAAAACATGTTTTTGTCACGTATTAGCGACCCGGGAAATGATATATTGTCTCGTTAACAAGATTCCTGAGAAAGTTTATCCCCTCTCTAGTTTCTCTCGATTTTCTCAGTGATTATGTGTTTTCTTGAAGGTATCTTTCTTTTAGTTTGTATTTGCTGGAGATATAGATAAATAATATCAGAGATATCCTCTGCAAAAAAGAAAAAAAAATGTACGCCAGTGCCTTTGCTCTCTCCCTCTCATTGTCAGAAATACTGAAACACCAGGTAACTTAGTATCAAAGATTTTACTACTATGAGATTCAGGGTCTCTGTAACACGGTTTTTTGGACTTTGCTCCTTATCAAAGCATCGGATGTAGCTGAAAATTGACATATGTATATTTTACAACCACACAAATTTTGTCAGCATTATCAACAACCTAAACCCGATAGTTTTAATTTTTATAGAGTAAAAATATCTAGCCGACGCCATGGCCAATGATTACGAGCCAAGAGTCGAAAAACATTCATTACGTAAGCAAGATAAACACCGTTTTACGAAATGTTGCCCCGCCCATCCGCCAGACAGAAACTTCATTCACCTTGTTCCATCGGCTCTGAAAACCATAGCAGTCAAGAATGGCTAACAGGATTTGGAATTTTCCCCGTGGTTGCAAAACTGCTTTTGTCTTACGACTTGTAACTTTATACAGTCAAAAGAAAGCCCGTGGCCATACTTACTATAGCCTGAATAGTTTAAATCCAATGTTTATGGTCTGATTTGTATTTAGCATAACATGATTATAATACTTGTAATGTCATTCAGGATTTTGAACATTTCCATTAACTATTCACTATGCCACCAAGAGAGAGAGAGATAGAGAGAGATTGTATGTAATCAGCCTTTATATAATAATTTTTTTTAAATAAGATTTTTATCCAAAGTAAATACAAGCTTATATGTGCTAAAATATCCAGCAGACCAACAGATCATCCGATATTTTTTTTTCTTCTTCTTTAGGCCGTACGACGTGTTGGATATAAAGACTTTATGAATGGTGGAACGATACATAGATGTGGGTGGGGTGCTAGCGTAGCAATACTACTGTAGTAATAGCAGTAATATACATGAATTAAGCGTTTAGGCCAACTGCTGGGATCCTTGAGGATCCTTTAGCATTTCTTACAACTGCTCGAGAAATGAGCTTTTATAGCCAGAAGTTAAATTTTCTAATCCAGCAATGCCCATGATAGCCTTCAGTGTTATCCTGAATTATACCGAGGCCAAAGTGGGTGGAGCCTCGTGAAGTCATCATTCTGACGATAATTATTGGTGAAGGTTTAAAGCCAAAATACGGTACCGGCTATTTTTTTTCAGTAAATAGGTAGATAGCCAATAAATAAAATATGCTTGACATTGGATATAGCAGTTATCAAATCAAGCTTGTCAACTATGTTTTTGAAAATTACCTACTATTCCCTACATCTTGTCAATCTGATTGTGACCTATTAAGTAGACTGTAATTTCTTAGGACACTTATTTTGGGAGGTAGACTAATAATCGAAGTGTTTTTGTATTTATTAACATATTTTGTTGGTTTGTTCATTATGACAATTATCAGTGGAGAGGCTTCAGAGTTCATAAAGGTGTACTGCTTTGCTTGTATTTAAATTTGTATGTCATTGTTGCCAGAGGTTTAGCCTCCGTTACGTATAGCCAATCATCCATCGAGAAAGAGGGAAGAAATGCTGTCATAAGTTACGTAACGAGTGCGTTCGAAACCTTTTCTCTGAGTAAGTTGGCCCGTCTTCAAAAAAAGTCACTTTTACATTATAAGTACCAAATCTATTCAACCTACGTAATGCAGAATAAAGTCAAAATTTATGTGTAGATATAATATGTATTTTGAATAAGCGATATATTTATGAAATGCATAGATAAAAAGTTATTGCGAAAAAACCGTAAACAATTCAGAGCTTGATGGCCTTATTTTTGAAATGTTGCCTCGGTTTTTGTTTTTAGATTCAGAGATCACTTCAATCCGAATTATTTGGGTGCATTGGTTGATGCTATTTTCTTGTAATCATTGCGTTGCGACTTTCCTGCCTCTCATTTGGTCTCTTTTCAGGGCAGTCTTGAAGCTACGTTCCAAGTTTTTATTTCTCTGAGTACGATGACTTGAATTAGTTTTTATGAACTTGTTTAGACGAATTGCTTTGGAACTTGCCATGATTCCACTGACATTTCAGGGCGAAATGTTGATGAACAAAATCCTGATAATTACCTTAATGCATGTAGTATTTCTTTTAAGATGCGCAACAATCCTTTTAGAATTTTCATTTATAGTTTTTATGATTTGTCTCAGTGTTAGACATTTTTTATCTATATTTCTTTGCAAGTATATTGCAGCCGTAAAGATATACTTTCCTTAATCAGGTTCTGAAATAGATTTAAATTATTGTTCAGTTAATAATAATTTTTCTGTTCAAAGTAAGTGTGAAACAAAACGCTACAGTGAAATACTCATTGCTCACTTTATTCTCGGTTAACCGGCATTATCTGAGGCTAACTTTGATTCCAGCTCCACAACTGTCCTGCTATTATATCTTCATTAAAGAAATTTGCCATTATGAAGAAAGCTATGAACTAACGTTAACTGGGGAACATAGTTCATGTAGATGGCAACATTCACTAATTTAAGTTTCTTCTGAGGGAGGTAAGAATCTACTTGTTAAATCGAAAATGGATGGGTTGTTTTCCAGTATAAAAATGGCTTCATTGCAATGGGCAATAACTCCCTTATTGCTGGAACGAATGTTTTTTCTAAGGTAAAGAAAATGATTGCTGCACACTAGATGAAGTTTGCGATATCTGGCTGCCCTTTATTGTTGTCCTTTTTTTATTTTATTTTTTTATTTCCTCTTGTTATTTTCACTGAGGTTAGAAAGGAAGTACCCCGATGAATCCTATGAGCCTGGAAACTGGGAACGCAGTAGGATCATGGACGGTGGATCTCTATTAGTGCACTTCTCAGAAAAGAATAACATAAATGAAGAGATAAGGAGAAATTACGTTCAGGCAGTCTCACAAGGAAAAGGAAAAGAACACGATTTGTTTTAATGTATGAGTCGGTTGGCTCGTTATCAAGAATATTTGAAATGTAAAAAGATAGTAATAATAATTGGTAGGCCATGACTAAATCGGAGTAACGAATCATTTATCAAAAATGCAAATACTTATAAACAATTGCTTGGTATGTGTGTAGATTAATGATATCCAGTCCATGAAAGCACACAGAAACGGTAATAGTCAACTGAATCCAGTTGCTCGTTAAGCATAATGATTATAGCTGTACAGCGTCATAACATAAAATCGATGTAAAATATGTCAGTATCCCTAATGGATTGCAATAACGTCAAAGCATAATTTTTCAATACTGCATTCCTACCATGGAATAATCTACATTATCTTTTCATGAATTTATCACTTTACTAAATTGCAATAGCAAAAAGAAAAAAAATTCATTTAACATTCTTTCATGACACTAGAACTGATCCTAAAGTATATAACAGCCTAACTGATTTTAAGCGGGATTTTAAAAAGAACTGTTAGATTTGGAAAATAATGGGATTTCAAAAGAGACAAAATATATTGTTCATGAATTTTAGTGATATTTGGCAACAGCATCGACGGGTTGACATCAGATTGAAGACTCATTGCCAACAGCTTTGATTTTTCCATGGGCCACTATGGAATCGAGTTGATCCTTGACCCGATCCTCGAAGACGGATTGGCTTGAGTATGGCTAAGGCCACTACACCAACCTTCAAGTAGGTTCTGATTGGAGGACCTGCCATTTGCTTGAGAGGAGTTGACTTTTAAGTCTTCCTTGGAGACCAACACTTCCTTGAATTCTTGAAGGAAATATTC
>NC_087206.1:98752267-98764767 GCF_015104395.2 Macrobrachium nipponense | reverse complement strand
AGACTCACAGGAACTCCACGGACTTCTGCACTCACATTTCAAATTCGCAAATTCTCACAAGTAAAAAAAAAAAAGAAAAATAAGGTAATGAGCCCAAGAAAAAAAAATCATGTAACAAGCCCAGCCCTGAAAATCAAAAATGTTCTCTCAAGCTCTGATATCAGTACAAATTCTCCAATGTCTGAGAGCAAAAACTCCTCACTGCTCATATAATTAATCTCAAAACGCCCATTTGTGTAAGTCACAACCCCAATAAATTACATCTCCTGTCCAAAAAGAAATGCTATTTAAAGCTCAATCCCCAATTACATTTCTCATAGGAAAAGGAAAAAAAAAAGAAAAATATAAAAAAGATAATGACAAGTGAACTTCCCCCATCATAAAGCACATAATATATGCCTGATATACATAACCCCGTGTTTACCCCAACAAATGCAATATGTATAGTTACGGAATTTTTCCATCGCAACTTTTCATCGATCAGACATTGCCAGAAAGCAACCTCTTACACTTCATTTTCATGAAATGATATGGTCAACATTTCCAGATATTGCAAAAACTCTGAGCAATCACCACTAGAGGAAAAGTGTCAGCAACTGGACTCATCACAGCATTGTCAGCAAAAATCCACCTGCGGACACGTCAGGTGCTTGAACTGCAGCATAAAAATGTCTAGTCAGACTTCCAACTTTGGAAATCCATGATTCTCAAAAAAAGGTTCTATACTGACACCAAGTAAGCACATTTCACAAAATTATCTCCAGGATATGACTAAGGCGCTCAAAATTTGTCTCAAAGACATAAGTCTCACATGATACTGCCCAATTATATAAAAAAATATCACCTATCCAGGAAAAAAAAAACTACGGTAAACTCACAATACAGCAATTATATGCCTCCAAAAATAACATCTCCATAGGACCACAATGCAGTAATGCCACTTGCCTCCAATTAGTCACGAAACCAAAAAGAAACACAGACCTCTTCTCTTGGCTCGAAAAACTCCCAGAAAAAAAAAGTCATAACCACAAAAAAAGTCGCGCCCAAAGATTAATGCCATCTCCATATATATATAAATCACCATATTAATAATAACACCACTCCGGTGATAAAAATATTTATTCCATTTAATTAATAACCACACCACCATATTCCCTCTTATTTCACCAATAACCATGTGTTAATAAAACAAGTCTCCAAAAAATATTATATCTCCAAGCAGGATAATAAAAAATGTAACTCCATCTTCAAAAAATGCACTCAAAGCATCCAGCTGACACACTCAAAAAAGATTGCCACATATCTCCTCATAAAGGTGTTTCCATTTGCAACAAAAATGGCTGCAAAATGATTGAACTAAACATAGTTCTCAGCACCATAGGCCTAAACTGTGGAATATATATATATCTAAGTCTTATCGCTTGGCGATAGACTTTTTGTGTTCTCCTTACGACTGTCATTCGTAAGTATTTTTGGTTCCTCTCATCTCCCTTGGATATCTTAGTAGAGTGGTTCTTTCTTGACTAAAGGAGATGATTCAAACAGGCAAGTTGAACAAGATAACAACTTTATTCTGTAACTCCATACTAGGAGATGCAGCTCGGTCGGAAGACCGATATGTTTGATGGTTGGCGTGGAACTGCCATTCTAAAGCATCGCGTCGATAGCGGAACATTAGCTATCTCAGCAATTCTTATAAAAAACATACGTAGTCCGCCGGCTCGGAAGTTACAAGTTTCCGGCGTAGGTTAACAGGTCAACCGCTTCCCATGGAAGTTGTTGTGCAAAGTTTATCTAAGTCTTTAATGACTGTAAATGATTTCTTATCAGAAGAAATCAGTACATGCCCCGTTAAATTGGATATTACTGGATTTGAGTTATTCGTCATGAAAGTAGGAAACGGTGCTATTTTGTATGATTGCCAAGCATCGGAAGAATCAAAAGGAATTGTGATCATAATCCTATAATTTTCAACGCTGACTGATATTAGGCTATAATAGAATTCTACTTTATGGGCGTCTAATAAAGGAATATAACCTAGCTTCTCCCGTCCGTTTTCCAAAGTTAACGTCAGATCTTTAATAGGCATGAGGTGAGGAGATAACACACCCTTTGTTGCTAACGTAATTGCTTCTACGTAATCTTTTGACTTTTCAATAAAATGTGATATTTTCACACGGATATGATCTATTTTCGAACTATAGTAAGCTAACGTAGCCAGCAATGTTGAACTTCCATGACCTGATCGATATATTTGAATAATGTTCATTAACGATACTCATTATTTGATTGATCGAAGATAACTGGCTGCGAAGTTCAGATAAAGCCAATTCTGTTTTGTGTTGCAAAAACTCAATTCTTTTGTTTTGATTATTTATCTTAAGGCGATTTGAGATTCCTAAGCCTAGATTCGCAACTGATCCTAAGATGTTTAGTCCAGCCAGAATAAGCGGGTTGCGGCGTTCAAGAGTATTGTGCCGCACAGACCACATCAGCAGGTCACGAGCGAGTTCTTCTGCCTCGGCGGTTTTATTTTGTATGTCATAAGACAACATTTCCGCGACGCTTAGTGTTTGAGCTAGCGAAATCTCTGAGTTAGCATGAAAAATTACGTTCGTGCATTTCCTTAAGGGAAATACCAAACCTCATCAGGTCATTCTTTAAGTTAAGGACGTCATCTTCAGGCAAGAAAATAGCATGCATATCTACTTCTATAACAATATTACTTGACACGATGAATACATCATCTATTCTCTCGATAATCGAGCCATGATTAAATTCTATTTCTTTCGTCCTAGCGCTCTTTCCATACAACAAAGATGTCTGAATACACAATATCACTCCTAACAATAACAGATTCATTCTTATGAAACCTGGCAATGAGTAAAACATATGTAATAATTCGCGTAAAAGAATAGGTTTACATACAATATGATTAATAGATATATATATATAAATTATTATACAAGTTTCATAAATACAACCATTTTTTCCCTCACTCCATCTACCTTTCTTTAGATTCTGATATGTGCCAATGGGACTATTCTCACATCAGTGGGTTTGGATACATTTTGAACCCTAACTCTATTGGCCGTTAAATTTTCTAAAATGTTAAACGGGCCTTCAAACTTAGGTGTCAGTTTATAAATTAAACCTTTACGTACGTATACTTGTAGGTATACCTGATCGCCCACGGCATATGGTTCTAGTTGGCTTAGCATTTTTATCATGATTTTTTTTCATTATTATTTGTGCTTCTTCTAGATTCTTACGAATTATATTATATCGACTTATGCTTGCATCCATAACATCCTTTAGAGGATTTGATAAATTAGTTGTAGGCTTTAAGATGTGGAAAGCCGTTCGGGACGGGATACCGTACAGTGCCTCGTGCGGTGTCATTTTAATAGACACATGATACGAGTGATTAAGTGTGCTTAGTACCGCAGGTATGGCAATGTCCCAGTTGGGGTCTGCCCCCCTAGGTTGACCCTTAAAATGTTAAAACCTTACGATTTGCCCTTTCCACTAGCCCATTAGACTCTGGGTGATAGATCATGGTATTGATTTTTCTTTTCTTTATACAAAGGAATTCGCACAAGGAGTTAAGGAAATGATTATTGAACTCCCCGCCCGAGTTTGAGATAATGATGTGTGGAATTCCATGTTTACAAATGTAGCACTCGTAAAACTTCCTAGCGCACTCGACCGCGGTTTTTGTTTTAAGCGCTATAAGTTCTGTATATCGAGTCAAAGCGTCTATAATTACTAGGAGGTGCTTATTTCCTCTGTCCGACTCGTAAAATCTGTTAATAAATCTAAATGTACTCTTTCAAAGGGTTGATTTGGCACGGGGTAAGCCCCTAGGCTGACAGGTGTCTTCGTGTGCCCTTTGTATTCTTGACAAGTGCGACAATTTGCTATGTGCTTTTTTATATCTGTAAGCATCGTATGCCAATAAAATAAGGATTTGGCTTTCTGTGACATCAAGGTATAACCCGGGTGTCCGTGCAGTGGATTTTCATGCAACCACTTTAAGACAGTGGGTATGAGTGAGATAGGCACCACCACCTGGTTGTTATTCAACTGCGGTGTGTTGCGGGTTTTCCTCGTCACAGATCTACACAGGATATTGTCCTGTAGGATATAATTCTGCTGCTTATACTTTAGGTATTCCTTTTCCTTCGGATTTCCGTTTAACGCAATGATGATTTTTTCTATTTGCGGATCTTTTCTTTGTTCCGTCCGTAATAGTTCAGCACTCCAGCCCAGATCTTCCTGTTCAGATATAGTTTTAACAATGGGCGTGGAGGTTGAGATATCTATTAATTCAGCTAATGGCTCGGTACAAGATGAAGAGGGTTGCGTGATAATGCGTCGCAATTGATATTTGCTTTCCCAGGTAAATACCCGATCCTCGCGCCAAAGTCCTGAATGATCATGTGCCACCGAGTTCGCTTGGGGCTGTGACTAAAGCCTTTAAAGAAGTCGGATAGGGGCTTATGATCAGTGAGAACCTTGACGGGATAACCGTATATTATGAATTTAAAATGCACGAGTGAATTAACAATAGCGAGCCCTTCCTTGTCTATTACTGCATATTTACTTTCGGAAGGTCTCAGTTACGTGAATAAAAAAGCTATAGGGAAAAAAACTGTTTATCATATTGTTGAAGCAATACCCCACCTACTCCTAGGTCTGAGGCGTCTGTTGCTATGAAAAATTCCTTACCGAAGTCAGGAAATTTCAAGATAGGAGAACTACACAGTTCATCTTTCAATTTATCGAACGCCTGTTGATGAATTTCAGACCATACGAAATCTACGCCTTTTTTATAAGATCGGTTAGGGAGCGGTATTGATTGAGTAGTGCGTATGAAGCGGCGATAGTAGCCGCTACATCCTAAAAATTGCTGTATTCCCTTGACGTTAGTAGGTATCGGAAAGTTAGGATAGCCGACACCTTATCATGGACGACTTTAAGACCTTCACTAGAAACCGTGAAACCTAGATAGACTAGTTCTGTTTTTAAAAATTCACACTTACTTATCTTTACCCTTAAATTATGCTGCCTTAATCTTTGTAGCACTAACTCCAATTTATGTAAATGTTCTTCTAATGTGTTGAAAAGATACTAGGTCGTCCATGTAGGCATGTAGGATATCTCCCAACAAGTCTCCAAACACGATGTTTATCATACGGGTAAAGGTTATAGGAGCACAATGTAAACCAAAAGGCATACGCAAAAATTCATAATGTCCCCTGGCTGTGCTGAACAGGCAGTGTATGGGATACTCTCTTGTTCCAACGGAATCTGATGAAATCCTTTTAGTAAGTCTAGGCTTGTGAAAATATTTATTCTGGCCTAGTAAGGATAGGATATCATCGGTACATGGTACTGGGAATCTGTCAGGGATTGTTTCTTCATTTAAACGACGAAAATCTACGCATATCCGCCAAGTTCGATCTTTTTTCGGTACTACTATTAACGGAAAAATTATAAGGGCTATTTGATTTCCTAATGACTCCTTCTTTTAACATTTTACCTACTTCCTCTGTTATCTCATTCTGAAATTTCATAGGAAGTCGGTACGAAGGTACATAGATTACTTTCTGTTTGTCCTTGAGCCTTATTTGATGCTCGATGACATCCGTTTTTCCTAAGGTTCCATCCGTGGTGGAAAAAAACATCATGATATTTAGTTAAAAGATTCAAAAATTTCTGCTGAATTTCTTCTTCTTGAATGTCCTTATTGATTTTGTTCTTTATAGATTGCAAAAGGGGTTCATCCGCAACTGATTGAGCGTGGTTTATCTCAGCTACGGTAAGAATGCGATGTTTATAGACTTCGGCATCCAAGATATGTTGATTTTTGTGGATTACTAAAGTGGTATTCAAATGATTACAGACTTCGATGTTACATTGTTGTTGTGAGCCGACGGTATAAATGGCTTGTGTGACGGATAATCCGTGTGTTTTCAGAGTTTCGGAAAGGATTAATGTTTCAGATCCTGGCAAGGTTCTCTTTACACGCACTGATATATTTGAAGTTACGTTAGGCTCGAGAGTTTGCGTGCAAGCTGATATTACGGGTGAGCGAGAGTTCTGTTGGGTTGCCTTGTATTATTCTTGGTTCATGAGACAGGTGATTGGTTCCGTAATGTAAGTGACAACTCTGTCTGTCTCTTTATTATCTAAAACTGATTTTAGGGTATTAGAAGACCTATAGAATTTCCCTTTGATATACACGCCGTGTTTTGCAGGTGCTAAGATAATATTTGGAGTGCCCATAGACGGGTATCCGATAATTACTGCGGGATACATATTAATGTTTTTTACAACGACAAAGGTATCAGCAAACGTGCGCTTACCGACCTTGTACTGTACATGAGTTACGCCCACAACATTTAATTCATTATTCCCAATGCCTGAGAGCCTTATTCCGGACTTTTCTATAGGGAAATTTGAAAAGAGTAAATGATGAGTTCTTAAATCCATGATGTTACGTGGACTACCAGAATCAAAGAACAAAGTGAATGACTTATGGTCCAAATTTACTGCATGTAAGGTTGGTCGCAACTCGTCTTGGCTAATAATTGCATGAATTTGTTGCAAATCTACGGGAACCTGCACAGATTTTTTTGATTCGGCCGTGTGTTTCATAGGAAAATCAATTGTCTCACAATGATCTGATAAATGAATAGCCAAAAATATTATATCTTCAATTCTCCAGGAAAATAACTCAATGTTATAGTAAAAAACTATAAACTCTCTGTTTAGCATAACTGCTAAGAAAAGGCAAAAACTCAGCAAATAAAATTGCACAGAAAATTCTAGAAAAAATCACCAATGTGCCACAACTCATTATAACAGAACTCCAAATATAAAGTGTCTAAGCAAAGACTTCTCCATATGCACTACGGCATAGGCCACTAGAAACTTAGCCAAGTTTCCTATCTCTGGCAAAGTTGTCACAAATACAACAAATGTATTGTGCAAGAAACCCACAACTTCTGGAGCACAAATATCCAGAAAAAAATGTAGTGCCATTACATATGCATTAAAAAAAATGCAAAAATTCTCCCATAAATCTCACTTTCCCGAACAATGACTCCAAGTCACGAACTGAGATATTAAAAAAAATTCACAAACTGGAGGGAAAAATAAATTCAAACCCGCCCATGATAAAAAAAACTTATGTCAGTGATGGCTAACTTCCAAAAAGGGGAAAAAGAAAAATCAACGGCACTGTTAACTATCCCCCGTGACTCTCGTAGATGTCAAGCAATTATCTGCTGAACTCATAAAAAAAGAAAAACAAAAAAAAATATGTCGTTAGTTCCTCCCAAATTCACAAAAAAAAACAACACCACCCTTGATAGCATTACAACACTCATGTTAGTATATTAACAAAAAATCACCAGTATTGGTAAAAAAAACATCACCAATGTTCATGCTTGCCCATTCACCAAAAACTCAGCACAAAATTCACCAAAAGTTCAGCAAAATTCAGCACAAGTCACCAAATATTCAGCCAGATTCATCACCCATGAACCACTGGCACATTCTCCAAAGTCACAGAAACTCAATAAATAATTAACCACAAAACTTCTCCCATAATTCATTGTAATAATTCTCAATAATATAATTATCTGCAATAATTATAAAATAATCTCCCATGAAATATCTCAAATCTCCTGTAAAATATGTCTCAAGTAATAATAGTAATAATGATAATAATAATAATCCTCCATAGTAGTAATTCTCCTGCAAATATCTCAAGTACGGGCATTAATATTGCCATTCCCCCAGTATTCATCAACATTGCCACACCAAAACTCAACACCATTTCCCAGTATACACCAAATACAACACAAGGCATCCATCCACCACCAATGGCGACAACACCTGACAACATCAGTCAGCAATCATCATTAGTCAGCACACCCGGGCATCACCTTTCAGCACCACTCAACACCATTTTAAAGTAATCTCCCCAACACCAAGCAAATCTCCATTAAAAAAAAATAATCACTGTGTCCCCATTTATAATTATGCCTTCCAAAGCATAAGGAAAACTTAATCCACATGCCATTTTCTCTTCACTCAAGAGAAAGAAAACCTCTTTCTAAAAAAAACCCTACGGGCATCTCACATTATCAACCAATCATTATTAGCAGATGATGTCCTTTGGCATTAGAAATTTCCTTATCCAAGGGCAAACTTGTCCCCGATGCCCCGACACAAAGAGAGAAAAAAAGAAGTCGTTCACCCCCCACTAAAAAAAAAAAAAAAAAAAAAAAGAGAGCTTCACCCTCCCGGTCAAGCAATGCCCCCCGAGGCAGACCACTACTCGCCCTCCCCTTGCAATACCCCTCTGGGTCGGTTCAGCAGAAATTACGCTGACCGTGTAAGAACAAGTGGGCGCTCTCTGTCTCCAAGCAAAAAATGTAATTCAAGCAACAGTTTCGCATGGATGAAAACTGTTCAAACACACACATATGTATTAAACAAAGACGAACGCGTCTCCTTTGATATGTGCCAATAAAGAAACACATCACTTTCTACTCCTATGGGGGAAAAAAATGAGGTATCCTAAACCAATCCCATAACTCACAAAATGATTCATACACAAAGTCGAAAAAAACCCCAGGCCTAAAAAAAACCACTTTGTAACACTTACCCCTTCACAATAAAAGAAAACCTGACCGCAAAACCGAATGCGCAGTAACACGCAAATACACACACATGCAGACATCTCGGGAACCGCATTCACAGACTCTCAGTTCTAACTGACTGACCAGCTCCCTCGAGGCATCACGCCTTGGGCAAATTTGATGACTCTGTAGAATTGCCCCGGACGAATATTTCTCATTCCCTCTCACCTAGTAACTGAAATTTAACAGTTTTCCACAATCTCACAAAAGGCTTTTTCGCTCGACCACCGCTCGCCACCACTATTAACAATGGGAGCATCGCCCCTGTGGTTCTTATATTTGGTACGCGTTTAGCCATAGCGGAAGGCGAACTGGTAACACTTTTTCTCGCTCTCCCTCTCTCTCTCTCTCTCTCTCTCTCTCTCTCTCTCTCTCTCTCTCTCTCTCTTTCGGCGATCACTGGCAATAGCCTTCCTCTCTCTCACAACCTCCACTCCATTATCTATGGTCACCAAATCAGAGTCGGAGCTACAAAAATATACGTTTATTCAAAGCAAAGTACTAATTGAATAATTCAGATTCTTACAGGATAATCAATAGAATGATAATTCATAGTTCAAGTCTCACAGACAACCCCCAAGTATTTTAATAGTCTTAATCAGTAATTAGTCACACCAATTATCTCTTCTCCAAAATATTATAGTTCCTTCCACTAAGACACTTAGTCCCCTCCACTAGGACACTTAGTCCCCTCCACTAGATCCGCCTGTTTAAAAGACAGGAGAACACACAATTGTAAAGACAAAGTCAAAAGATTAAATGAAATAGAACATCTTTACAAAATATCGAAACAGACAACCAAGTCACAACTTTGGCTAAATCACATTGACTCTTAACCATTACAGCTTGGAACATCACACACTTAAACAAAAAAACTTTGCAGAGCCATCCAGGCTCTTTCTTTGCAAGGCAGCCGTCTCCCCCATTCTGCCTAGTTACCTGTCGTTATGAACAAAAGACAGACAAACTCACACCCTTCGTCCATACCCAGAAACTACTTTCAACTGGTTTCAAAGTCACCTTCTCTCGAACTCACATACCTACAAGACGACCATTGACCTGCTTCGTAAGCATTTTAATGTCACACCATCTCCATGGGAAGTTAAAAATGATAAATCTGTGCATTCCTCCTTTTTACATATATATGCCTGTGTATGTGGGGGTTTGGGTGTGGTGGGCGGTGGGTGCGCATATATTGATAATATATAAAATATTTTTAACTTTTCACATTCTACAATATTTGGAAGTTGGACTGAAATAGCTATGAACAGAAGCTGAAATAGATGTTTTTGTTCAAACGCGTATGTCACTGCAGCAGACTTCGGAAAAAGTAGACAATTTTTTTCTGTGATTACTAAAGAGTTAATTCTCCCATTTTTTTTTTACTGTAGAACTAAATTAATTGTAATATGGTGCATAAGTAAAAATTAAGATCCGTCGGGCTATTACTTTTGGTTCTACCTGATGTTCCTCAAATGTGTGTGTGTGTGTGTGTGTGTGTGTGTGTGTGTGTGTGTGTGTGTGTGTGAGAGAGAGAGAGAGAGAGAGAGAGAGAGAGAGGGTTGATTACTTTTATTGTAAAATGCGGAAACTGATTCATTATCATTGATAAATATAGTATAGCGTGAGTGGTGTTGTATTAGTATCAACTGGTCGAGCTGCATTTTATTTTTCTTGTTATTCTACTGATGATAATGCCACCCCCCCCCCCCTTTCTCTCTCCTCTCTCTCTCTCTCTCTCTCTCTCTCTCTCTGCTGTTTCACCAACAATAAATGACTTTGAATCTGCCTTACGTCGCAACAAGTAGGAGTTAATCGTACCAATTTTTCTCCGCTGTTGTAATTTTTCGTCTTGAACATTGACTGTTTTCGACCTAAGTACAATTGTATAAATCTCAGGGAGAAGTGGCTCGTTTCTATCTACACAAATAAATCAAAAGAAACTGGCACGAAGCAGGCCAACAGAATACCATTTCATCTTGCAGTGGCTAAAGATTATGACTTAATCTAATATAATGTTAATAGGCGGGATACTGTAATCCATTCAAATCGTCCCACTGAAAAACAACAGTGCTTTCCTTGAGATGCAGCATCACCACTTTTCATTTGTTATTTTACAATGAATTACGGTGCTTCAGTAAAACCTTCCCATTCTCTCTCGTTCTTTTTCACTAATATCGTATTCCCCTTCTAAAAGATGTACTTTAAGCTCTAGCGAAAAGCCGCCTCCTCCCTTCACTTTCTCTCGTGAAGTGTGTGAGCAAGTACTTCCTCCGGTTCATTAGGCTGGCGTAGGGAATTCACTTTATAATAGAATTTTCGCTGACTGAATCAAGTCCATTTCATTTTGGCCTTAATGAAGAGTTATTTAATTTTTTTCTTCGGGAGTGACGGTTGAAAGAGAAGGTCTAGGTCTCTTTGTAACAAATTGCCTATTTCTGATCCTTATTGCAGTGGCGTTTTGCATTCAGATTATTTCTATTGTATAAAGGTAATTATAATAAATGATTGTATTAGAATGTTAACACGTACACAAGTTATTTATTCGATAAAAATCATATGCAGTATGTTTTTTTTATTCTTACATTACATTTTATATCGTTTTTACTAAATCTTTTAAGTGTATATGACTTCTTGTCTGTATTTTTCTATACTACCTCCGCCAAGGAACCCAAAAGAGTTTCACGTAATAATCCCTGTTTATTTGTTTGATTGTTTGTTCTTCGTTTACTTAGAAGTTGGTCTGTTTATAAGGGTCCGTCCACTTCTCAGTAAAATAAATAGACAAACATTGGAGCCTCATCGCACAGACATAAAAAAACAGGCTGGATACAAGTCAATGACTTTGGCACGCCTGACCAGTGCTTCATACGATAACCCAGCGTTTCCCAAAGATTCGTTCTCCACATACGGTCATTGATTTGTTTTCAAACTGTTTGTGATATGGAGGCGATAAGCTTCACACGTGTTTATGGCGTGTTTTACTGTAGTATGTTCTAAGTGTACCTCAAAGCCTTTATTTCTGATTCTACTTTATATTTGACTTTTTTCAAATGTCCTACTTTTGTTTTCTGTTAAAGAAAACTATTGAGATGGCTTTGAATGTCCGTCAGCATTTTTTCTGTCCCCCCTAAGATCTTAAAAACTACTGAGGCTAGAGGGCTGCAAATTGGTAGGGTAGTCATTCACCCTCCAATCACCAAAGATACCAAATTGCAGCCCTCAAGCTTAAGTCATTTTTATTTTATTTAAGGTTAAAGTTAGCCGTAATCGTGCATCTGGCACCCCCGAGTCCAATTCCGGAGGTGTCGCCGACGGACCTTTACTTGACCGCATTTGGGAGCACCCGGCCCTAGCTAATAGTTTCATACTCTGCCACACTACAGAAAACTCAATCATTCTTCGGCGCATTTTTTACTGTTTTTTTTTTCTCTTGCTCTGTTTCTGCGTCAGAGCCGTTAGTATTTTTCTTCCTTATTTTTATTCTTTACGTTTCCCTTGTTCCTGTAATGATTTCGCAAACGGCGCAGTTGCTAGAAAATGTCCAACGGTCGCTCCCTAGCTATGACGGAAAAGATTGAATAGCAACATGTAGTTAAGAGCGTATCGCTTTCACTTGAGAGCATTGATGTTTTCCTTCAAAACAATTGCCGTAAATACTCACTTGTCGTTTTATTTTTTTTTCTTTCTTTCAGCAACATTTTTGTAGCTTTTACACTTTCTAGGTAAGTCTTTGCCTCAAAATTATATTTATTTCTTTTGACTTGCAATTTTACCAAAGTA
>NC_087206.1:98732267-98747267 GCF_015104395.2 Macrobrachium nipponense | reverse complement strand
AACCATCCTTTTTTACTTTATTGTTGTTGCCAAAATGAATATGTACATAGGCAGATATATTGGTAGGTTTTCTTATACACGAAATTTAACCATGCTATTACATCTGCGTATTAGACAATCCAATAGAATAGCCTACAATTATTTCCCATTTGCATAATTTTTTTTTCATGCCACCATTTCATTTCATTTATCAAAGAAAATATTTACATATTCGTTCCCTGGCCAAATACATATTGTATTGTCAAAATAAAAATTGTTACATCACATTGCATCGAATAATTTTACTTTTAAAAAATTCCATTTGGAGACGGGATTTGTCTATGGCCATACCAAAACGTTTAGCCCACTATAGCTCATGAGTCAAAATTTACATTCGTTTACACAAAGCTCCCTCAACCCCACAATATCCTTGATGGCATCCCTAATATACAGGAATGCCAAATCTCCAACAAAATCTTCAGCCCATATATCACAACAGACTGCACTTTGAAGTCCCTTTTGATGTCCTTAACACCCCGAGCCTGACGAAGATATAACATCTCTGGACTTAAACGGCCTATTTACCAATGTCTAAGATAATGTTTACAGATCTGGCAGGTGGCACCTTTCAGTCCTTAAGAAGCTGTTGAAGGACTGACCATTTTCTCTTACACAGAACTATGTTGACCTTGGAATTCTCTTTGGTAACATGTACATGGGCATCAATGAAGACAGGGCTTTGATGTAGCCTCTTGAATTGAATTGAATATAGGGTTTAGGCCAAAGGCAAAGGGCTGGTGCCTATAAGGTCATTCGCGCTGGTAAGGAAAATGACAGTAGGTTGGTCTAAAAGGTGCAACAGGAGGAATACCTCGTAGTTGCACTATGAAATAATTGTTAGGATGAGATGGGATTTAGCCACCTGGTGCTGTGAATTGATGTCAGATATGTACCTGACATCTTTATCGCCACAAGATGTGCATATGCAGCAAAATAACCCTTAGACTTCCTGTAAACTAATTCAGCTCTCACCTGTGTAATCGTGTCTAGCAAAGATAAGACCCTTTTGTTGATCTCATTATTTGCAAAAAAAAAAAAAAAAAAAATAAATAAATAAATAAATATAAATAAATAAAACAGCACATACGGACCATTGCCTTAATATTCAACAAAAGGAGCCTAAAACCAAACAGTCTGTCATGTGCTCCCAACTTAGAAGGGCTTTCTCTCAGCATCATAACTGGGAAACGTTAAACACAAAACTGGAAATTGTGAGGCAGATGCCGTTGAATAACAGACACTGTAGCAATGATGTAGATAAAATGATCTAGAAACTAGTTCACCAGTGTCGTCAAAATGACGGAAAATTTGGTAATTTTGCGGCTAGTTCGTACTTAAACGTACGAAGTACGCTCAGTACATCATTTGCTCAATTTCAAAATATAGGTAAAATGTTAGATAATGGCAAATATTATCTTCTATCATTTCCGTGCTACTCAAATGGCACCAATTATAGGTATAGTAAAGAAAACTAAATTCAAAGTATTGATATATTTATACTCTAAAATTGTAGAGAATGTCGCTAACACGCTTATGTTAACAATAGCTGACAAACCGCATTAATCTGATATCTGTTGAAAGGCAATTTATCGCACTTTCAGAAAAATGCAAGAATAATTTTTATGATTTCATTATTTTGAATATGATCCTTTTGAAAATACTACCAAAAACTTAAACTAGTCATGCTAAATTTTACACTAAGGGAAAATCCTAGCATGGAAACTATTGTTACACAGGCCACTTAAGGAAATATACCACTAAAGAATTTTTCATTAGAGAATCATTTGTTCCCTTTCCGTGCATTTTAATGGGCAGTAGCATTTATAAATACCATGAAACCTTTTGTTATTTAAAAGACAATTTATTGTAGTTTTGTATAATGCAAGGAGTTAGGCGAATATTTCTTATAGCAGACTGCAGATAGTCTGTATTTTGCAAATTCCACTTAATCATTTCTGACTTTATTTATTTTTGTATTTTGCAAATTCCGCTTCATTATTTCTGACTTTATTTATTTTTCATTTTTGTTGCTTTGCTTTCTAAGTTGAGACCAAATTCAGTATTTTAGTATTTAAGCTGCCTTTGCTTAGACCGACAAAAGCGAAATATTTTCAAGTTTAAAATCGCTAAGCGAGAAATAGGCACAACTTGTTTATGGCTGTCCATGAAAAAGAGTATGTGGATATATTCTTTGTTTTGTACACCAAGGCAGTAAAACGAAATTGATTTTCCCGAAGTCATATTAAAACCTAGAAGTCTTTTTCACGGTTGCGCATTTTTTCTGCTTCCACACTTTCAAGAATTAGAGGTGATAAAGAATCACATGAGGATAAAGATTGAAAATTGGTTTTCTCTTGAATTTTACTAGTTTAATAGTCTTCATTAAGTTTAGTAATATATGATATAGTCATTTCTTGGGATGTGGTTATATTTAAATACGCAAATGCACTGCCTTTTCTTTGTAGGATCTAACTAACATTCAAAATCACTTTTCAATAATAATTGGATTGCTGCATCACCTTCATTCAGTTTGTATTCTGTCGCTAACTTTTCAGTAATTGTCATTCTTTCATAAATAGAGAGAGTAATTTTTATTTGGTGGCGGGAATTCAATTAAAAAGACTATAATACATCCCAGTTGCAAAGTAGTTCTTACGTTACTGTGCAACTTACACAGTCTTCAGTTTATTAAAAGAATCCCCATCAACATATATTGATCTTTCTACTTATGAAACAATTACAAGTATAGGAAAGTTACAGGCGAATTGTAGTTACGGAGAAAGAGTAAAAATACATATACACAAGTTGATTACAGCCGATACATCAGACGCATTACATTTCACTTGGTAAAAAGATTGTCCTTTAACGAAATGATAATAACGATATACCTGGTAAACTAGTAATGCAGGACATCATCTGGGGAGACATCAGTTTCCATATGGCCACCAGTCTTAATTTTGATACGGTCTAATTTGGAACTAACAACTACAATTTGCCATTATGTACACGTTAATTGAACAATTTGTATAAATTTCCTGGAGGTGATTCCAACTCGGGGAATATGTCACATAGCAATGACTTTATTTGATATGCGTGCAGTTAGTTTATGTGGCTGTAATCATTGGAAAAACATTGGTCTACACACTTATGTACCTATACTCACACTTGTACATATATACATACATCTATACTTTCGTACACGCACATATATACGTATATATATATATATAATATATATATATATATATATATATATATATATATATATATATATATTATATATATATATATATATATATATATAAGCATTCACCTACAAACGTGTTTTAAAGGCAATTTAATCTACTCTAATTTCGTATATATTAATGTTGTGATGAAATTCATTTTTAGGAGTATAACGCAAAAATGTAAATAAAAAAAATCGCGATTTCGGGGGATATTACCCCTCTAAAAATTTTGCTAGGGACCCGGATGTTATGTTTTTTATCTTTATTTTTTTATTTGTATGTATTTATTCATTTATTTTTTAGTAATACTAGGGACTTATAAGAGCATATTGATGAAGGAATTATTTGGTCACAAATTTTTTCCAGGTTCGACCCTTAGATTCCCTTTCTATGTGGGGTTTAATTGGGAACCCTTTTCGAACCATACCACCTTCACAAATTTAGTAAGATATATATTATTATACACCATTATATAGAAGATTTATTATATTTTAATCGTCCAACGAAAATGGTTTTAGAAAACGTCCATTCAAAAGGTTAAATGACAAAATTAGAAAAAAATGCATTCTCAGTGTTTATTGAATCATAGGTATTATACTAACAAAGCAAAGTATACATCATCATATATCATTAGAAAGGCAATTCTATCTTCTTTAAATTCGTATATTATAATGTTCTCGATAAAATGCATGGTTTAGGATTATAATGGGAAAATTAAAAATATATCGTGGTTTCGGGGGTTTTTGCCCCCTAAAAATTTTGTTAGGGTTCCTGGCGTTAGTTATTTTTATTTTTTTTTTTATACCCATCAGAACACATTGGTGAAGGAACTATTTGGTTAAAAATTTGTTCTCGGTTCGACCCTAAGATTCCCTTCCTAAAGTAAAATACTATACTCTGTTTTTTTTCCATCTGTCCACCCGCCTGTGGTGTTTGCTATGATAACACTGCGTCCCGGGCTTTAGATAGTTACATTCAGCTTATCTTCAACCAATATAATAATATCCTATTTCGAATATTAACGGTGTAATTCGCATACAGTAAATTATAAAAACACTTTTCAGTTACAAATGTACACCCAGATATCCTTTTGTTTGCCTAAAACTTACACATACCGTAACTATCTAAAGCCTGGGACGCAGTGTTACCATACGCAAACACCGCAGGCGGGTGGACAGATGGAAAAAAACAGAGTATAGTGATGAGGTGTCTTTGCTGCCTACTATATCGGTATTTCAAGGAAAATGATTTACTAACCTTTGCGTTGCATATCCGAGGCGAGATTATTTTTGTATTCCGTGAAGTTGATTCAATAAAGTGATAGAGTGCAGGGTAGCAAAGTGAAAGTAACATTGGCTTGTGTATGCAAACCAGTATTAAAATAATGGATGTCTTATTCTATTGTTTAGGAAGTAACTACGATGAATTTTGCATCCACTTTTCTGGAGATTTTTTTACTTGTCACTTACGAATGATTTTATCTTGTTTCACTTCCTAAACAGCCTTCATCTGTGTTACATCAAAGGTTTCCCAGACTTCTTTGTTAAAGATTCCTCCCGCCTTCCTAATCGAAGGCTTACTTTCCACACATCCAATCTTTTTTTCCCGTTTTTAATTCTTTTTATAGATTTGAATCGGAGTTCTTTTTCTTTCCTTTCAACAAACTTTGTCTTCCCTTCCTCCAAAATTTTGATATTGCATATGTTTGTCCGTTACAAAGGTGCTTCATACCATCCTCCCCAAAACCTCTTCTTCTGCCGCAGTTTTCTTATTTTATATTTTTTTCGAAAATGTCTTCCTTACTTCATCCATAACAGTCTCTTTATAGTTCGAATACTCCAATATTTCAATATTTGTTTAATTTAATTGTCAATGGCAACCTCCCAAAATACCTTAAACCTGGATGGAGTTTCCTATCGCCATAATATCGCGCCGCGTCTTAACCTCTTCACTTTGTCCCGATATCCATTCAGGTCTCTCTTGTCATCTTCACGAACCAGACGAAATTCCTTCGTCCATAAGCCTGGACTAGGAATATCCGTCTTCCCACGGGAATGGTTTCAATTAAGGTGGAAGCTCGTTGTCTTAGTGATAGCGCTGGGTTGGGAGTCTGTCTGTCTGTCTGTCCGTCCATTCACTGAATGTCTCTTTGTAATGGGTTGAATTTACGTTCGAATCTAGGTGGAAAATTCTGTATGTCAGGCGTCCCTGTTTAAATTCCTAAAATCAAATTAACTATTTTCCATCTTTTATGTCTCATGAATTTTGAGAATACTTGTTCAATTTATCCAGCTCTACCTAGCGAATGAGGAAGGTGAAATGAAAAAAAAAATCATAATTAAAATAATTGTAACTTTATAACAGTCAATTTTGTTGTAGTTCTGAAACGACTTATTACCGGTTGACATTTATTGCTCTCTTTCCAGTGAGGACTTTCTGTTGTAAACTTTATCATTTTCAGCAACAGTCAGAATTAATTATTTAAAAGTGGTGCACTGCACGAATACTATACTAATGATTTTTGCAGACTAATGGTTTATGCAGCAATCATTCTTACACATTCAATTTTCAAAATCCGAATTTTCTAGTTTAATTTTTTTTTTATTCTGAAATGCTTATATTTTATTCTAAAATGTTTGCCATAATTTCTTCAGGTATTATTTTCATGTTCTTAGGTACTCATTCTCAATTATTATTGATTTCGTTCTTCAGTATATATGAAAAGCATGACGTGTTAGAAATTTGCATTTCATCAGAAAATGAATTTTTCATGGTTCCTATTTAGCCTTTTCCTTAGAAGTTTGATACGTCATCAGCACCAAGTCTTATGACTGCCTTTATGCAGTCATATTTGTCATTTAAGATCAGAAACACAAGTTCAACGCATACGCACATACAAACACGACCAGAATGCAATCATACTTTGAAAAGAAAGATACGATTACATGTATATGTACAAAATGAGTATATATAAAACGTAAAATTTTTCCCTATAAAAGAAATAAGCAAATGACGTCATCTACATATGGAAGATAGTCATAAGATATATATATATATATATATATATATATATATATATATATATATATATATATATATATATATATATATATGTGTGTGTGTGTGTGTGTATGTATTATTACTTTTATTATTTGTAGAAAGGGAGGGTATCTTTCTTTAATACACGTAGAAATGTATTACTTTTTCCGAATTAAACTTAAGTGTGTCTTATATGAATGATCCGAGGGAAATCATTCCCAATAAGAAATTTTAGGTTGCAGCTATTTTTACTCGAAATCGCTATTTGTTTGTCAAAATGCCGGCAAGGTAAAAGTAATATAAGATTTTTTTACGTATATATGTTGTTTATTTATGGTATTGTTATGATACTTTCGTGTTTGCTATAGTCTTTTCAATAATCCATCACAACCATTCAATTGTTTGTCAGTGACACCGCTGTTATTATAACTACTGCAATAATACACATCATTTATCAGTTTTCTGAAAACTCATTGCAAGTGTGTAAAGAACTGTAACCTCTGGTCTTTGGCTACTTTTATCTTACGATACGCCATGCCATGACATTTTGTTTTCTTTTGGCTGACTGTCATAGGTTTCAAGCCGAAATGTAGATGTCTTCACTCACCTTTGCTTACGATTTGTGAGGTAACATCTCTTGGAATACAACTTGCCCTCATATTGCTCACATTTTTTTTTTCCTCTTCAAGGAATGATTTTTTGTGTGTAGCAAAACCGTTACGGGAACTCGAGTAAGACTCATCTGTTAAAAAATCCAGGTTCAAGAATCATGGGAAAAAAGAAGCAGGGTGTACATTTCAAACGATGAAATTAGAGGAAGGAAAGCCGCAGAGCCGAGCAATGCAAAGAATCCTGCCTCTCATGGAGTTCCTTATTTCTTACATTATTCGCTGACATTTTTGAGTACCACCTGATTTCCTTTCTTTTTTTATACCTCTGCTTACTATTTTATTGTCCCCCTTTTCTATCGTTTTTATAGCTAACAAATAATCTATTTCTCTTTTGCGAACGCTGTATTCATTATCATATTAAGAGTAAACCATGAAAGAAAACAAGGCAGAGAGAACCGATGTTTTTCACGTTTGGTATTGATTGCTGGAAGTTACATGACCTCCATGCTCTCTCTCTCTCTCTCTCTCTCTCTCTCTCTCCAGGTCTTGTTTCGATATTTACTTTTTTTTAAAGGACTTTCATCCTAAGCAAATTCAGAAAACCTTTGAACCTAGAGCGCTTTGAAGTCAGACAACTCGCATTTAATCCAGAAAGATTTAAATTCTTTGAAGACAAAGCGACAAGGCCTGCACCAGTTTACGCATCCATAACAATGCACAAAAGCATAAACACTAAAAAAAAAAAAAAAATACAAAATATAGATCAAATATTCAAGGTTCCTTTCAATAAGGAGAAAAATCTGGATTGAATCTTAATAGGTTACTCCCTCCATTCTCTTACACTAATTCTTCACAGCGTGTTATCATACAAACATGCCCATAGATGTGATAGCATTGTTTTCTCTTGCGCATATATAGGCACAAAACATTTGTCAATATATGTACATGTAGTTTTACTCGCACAAGAAATTAACTGAACAGAGTGTGCTTGGCTGATTAACGCAGAGTAAAGTGTAAGGGATGGCTGCAAGATACAGTATAAGGGAACAAATGGCGTTTGTAGTGTCAAGAAGACTGTGACGGACATAAAACTCTTCAGTGTTGCAAGAGAAAGGGTTTTAATCGTAAGTGTATATAGCCTATGCTTGAAAAAGAATGTAAGTGAAAGAAAGAGCTTCTAAGTGGACAGGGTTAGGCTCTGTCCACACGGTCGAACTTAGCCCGACAGACTTTGTTCGAAGTGACGTCAGAAGCGGAGAAACTGCGGATAAGGTTCTAACTTTTCCCGCTTCTGACGTCATATCGAACAAAGTCTGTCGGGCAAAGTTCGACCGTGTGGACAGAGCCTAACCCTATGACATTCTCATTCCTAACTGTATGTCCTCTTGTTTTCTGTAAAATAGTTCTCAGGCTTTTCATCTCTGAGGCTTGAACCTTACCTCTGTCTCTACTTATTACTGTCCAACTCTCAGACTCAGAAGTCACTATTGGTGGAAGCAATCCTTCGAATACAGCTTTCTTTACATCTTCCGTGGATCAAGTACCCCAGAGCATTTGCTGTATATCTTTATTCTTAATGGGATTTCCTTGCTGTTCTTATTACCTCTGTTTGTAAACACATCATAGATACTTGAAATGTATTTTTTATTACTCCTGAAATTTTTATCGTAATGTTTGGTTGTGCTTGGGTTTGCTTGGTGATTATTATTATGTTTCTTTTCATGTTCTTCTTTAAAACTGATGATGTTATGCAGTCATTTAAGCACATAAATGCTCTATATCATCTGCAAAAATCACGACGTCTCCTGAAATACCGTTTTATTCTTAAATACCTTTATCCCAGTGTCCATATCTGCACTATATTAGAGTGGAGGAAGGACACTCCCCTGTGTAATACATGTTGTCATTCCAAACCATTCATCGTTCTTGCATCCTGTCCTTATTCTGTTCATGTTTGGCTCATATATAATCCTTATTGCGGCTTCCAGCCTTCCATCCTAACCCTAAAACTCTCCCAAAAATGTCCATAATTTATTTCTGGGTACAGAGTCAGATCGTTTTTTTTCTGGTCGACAAAAGGTATATACAGCTGCCTGTTGTAATCCTATGATTTTCCTATGACTAGTATGCGAGTGAATGTAAGTTCTGACCTCCTTATATTTGTTTCTGTTTCCGTGTTGTTCTTCGTGTAACTGAGACTCAATAACACGTTGTGCTCTCATTTCTAAGATTCTCCCATATAGTCTGAGTGCATGGCATGTAGGGGTTATACCTCTCTAATTCTCACACTTTCCTGAATTGCCCTTTCCTTAATGTGGTAATGTGGCATCCCCAATCTTCTGTTACCTTACTCTACCAAGAATGATTTAATTAATTAAAAAATTAATTGCTTTACAAGCCCCTCTCTCTTTAAACAATTCAGCTGGTATATTACCATATCCTGGATCTTTTTCTTTCTCCTTTAATGCATTCTCGAACTCTTCGTATGTAATTACATCCTCCATATTTTCTCTATCTAATTGAAAGATACATTCTCCATTGGTTGTTGAATTAATTTGTCCATTTTTCATTTAGTTCTCTAGCACTACCAGTGATGTTTCCATGCTCATATTTCATATTATTTTGTTTCTTTTTATCCTTCCTGTATGTCATTGCAACTGCAAATATCTTGACTTTTCTTAAAAAAATCCTAGAATTCGCCTCTCAGTTCAATCAAGGCATTTTCTATGTAGTTCGCTTAACCGCTTCTGCTTGATTTCTAAAGAATATGCATTCTTCTCTTGTGTGTTGGTTTCTATATATTAACCATTCCCTGTATTTTTTTTTCAACTTGCTGTATCCATTATAACTTGATTCTACTAAGTTGTACGCCTTCTCCAGCATCTCATCTCCTAATTCTTGGGCATTTGCATTAGCGCTAGATATGATCTGAATGTTCATATCTACTTTAATCATTCATGCTAACTCTTTCTCTCTTTGAAGAAATGAAATATATATCTTTTCTGTCAATAAGTTAGTCAGGTAAATGCAGAGTAGCCTAAAGTATTTTAAGTTATTTAACCTAAATATCTTGAAAACCATAATATTTTACAGAAAAAGGGAGTTGTGTATCTGTTTCTTACTCTTATTCGGAATGAAAATATCTATTAATAATGTGATACAAACCCTACAGTTCTGCAAAAACAATCTTTGAGAGCCATTTCCATGCCTTTTGAAAATTCTTGAGAACGATACGCAATAACCTGAATCTTTTGTTTAACAAAAACTGCTCTATAAAGAGAAGTCATCGAGTTCTACAATTACGACTTTGAAGTATAATCAAACGAGCAACCCAAAACAAGTCGGTTTCCTTTGAGCAGTATTACTCCCCACGAACGCAGATCCAAATTGGAACTGCAAAGTCCAAGATCAGATTACAAAGGAAAATGCAACTACAAGAGAGAGAGAGAGAGAGAGAGAGAGAGAGAGAGAGAGAGAGAGAGAGAGAGAGAGCAGACGTCTTGAAAACTGATCCATCATATGTATATAACTTTTGCCTCGGCGCATACGAGAACGCACAAATATATATATATATATTATATATATATATATATATATATATATAATATATATATATATATATATATTATACTATATATGTGGTGTGTGTGTGTGTGTGTGTGTGTATTCACATACACATACATATATATTATCAAAGAAGAATGTTTATAAGTATGCTTGTGAAAGAGGAAGTTGTGAGGAGTAAACGTGGTTACTAGGTTATGTGTTAGTACATAACCTAGACCAGTAGTGGCTGGAGGCATGAATTACGAGTGGGAAGTAAAAAGAGCATATAAAAGATGTGGTAATTTTGACTACGATTAAGGACACAGAAGTGGAGAAGATCACTGAGAATTATGCAAAATGCAAACTGCCTGTCTTGGCTTCCAGTGATATTAAGGAGAGTGTGGGTATAGGAGGGTAGGAAAGAATGAATGAAAAAGACTAATCATTGGCATAAGGGAATGAAAGGTTTAATTAAAGGGAAAGGAAGATCATGTACAAGTGTACAGGAGTATGGAATGGGTAGTCAGGTAGGAAACGAAAGAAAAATAAGCGAGAATAGAAGGCGATTAAGAACTTTGGAGAGAATAGGAATTGTTTTAGACCGAAGTAAATGTGCAAAATAAAGTTTACAGAACGAAATTGTAGATTTCTGAGCAAAAGATACTAACTACGGGCATGCCCTTGTTATTGTATGAAGATCTGGGTTGAATGAGTGAGTTGTGTTGAATGGAGGATGAGAGAGATGCATGGTAAGTGATGCATGTATCAATGGAGTTTGTGTAGGGTTCAGAATATAGTAATGTAAGAGGCGATATCAAGAGGTTGAAGAATGTGAAAAGACCTGGAACTGAAGGGAATTACACATGAAGTGCCAATGATGCCGCTAAAGATATCAAGCAAGGTCTATCTGAATCATGGAAAGGTCACAAATGAAAATCTGACAATTTCTTACTGAGTAATGTTCAAGGTGATAAAAGACTGAGAATTATGGGGACCTAAAGTTACGATGTATGATTGGGAAGGTATTTGGTAGGATTTTTGTTGAGAAAGAAAAACAGATGATAGTACTGATATATGAAGAACCATCCGTGTTTAAAGAAGGAAAGGGTTTCTGGATCAGTTGTTCAGTAGTAAGCACTTGAATAGAAATAAAAATACAGTAAAAAAAATAATATGGCATACGTAAAGTTATCAAAGAATCGACAGCGTTTCATTATAGAGAGAATTGATGATGTTTGGTACAGTAGGTAAGTGTTGACAATGATAAGAATTTTTGTACAGTGATAATGAGCCATGTGTCAGAATATACAGATGGGAGAGCGACTGGTGTGTGAAAGTGGAGGAAGAGAGTAGATGCTAGTGCAAGGTGATGTGATAAAAAAACAATGAATGGAGGGCTGAAAGTTGAGAATGACTTCAAGGCAAGAACGTAGGTTGTCAATTAAATGAAGTAATGTTATAAGTAGTCAGAAAACAGGAAAATGGAGCGATGCATGTTAATTTTGGTGGTGGAAGAATAAAAGTTCTGTTTAAGAGTAAATAAAACAGTTGGTTAAGTATATCTTAGTTTTACCAGACCACTGAGCAGATTAACACTAGGGCTGGCCCGAAGAATTAGATATCTTTACGTGGCTAGGAACCAATTGGTCACCTAGCAACAGGACCTACAGCTTATTGTGGGATCCGAACCACATTATATCGAGAAATGAATTTCTATCACCAGATATAAATTTCTCTGATTCCGCGTTGGCCGAGCCGAGAATCGAACTTCGGACCACCGGATTGGCAGCCGAGCGCGAAAACCACTCTTCCAACGAGGACGTATAACAGTTGGTAGTAGGATGAGAGGGAAGTAAGTTTCAGAAGGTAGCATGGTGTGTGAAAAATGATGGAAAGGGACTTGGCCTGTTTATTAAAGTCAAGGGGGGTGTATGTCGGAATTGTTGAATAACAGTGGAATAAAATTGTAGGTATTTTTTATGAACGAGAAAAGAGCTTGAAACTGTTAAGAACAACTGTGTGTGTTATATTTGTGACTGATATACTGACGGATTAGTAGATAGGTTAATGTAGGTGGAACGTTGGATTGGTATGGTTTGAACCGGTTTGGTCACCTGGTAAAAATGACAAACGATACAGTAATAAAAATTTCACGTTTCGTCAGTGTTTGGGAGGAAGAGGAGAGAAAACCTAGAAAACACCGATAGGTTATGTGCAAGCTACTGTATTTGAAATTAGATACGTGTTAGTATGGAAGACAGGCTTAAATGCAGAGGGTTTGTGACAGTGTTCAGAGCACTGCCGAAGAGCGGCACGTACTATTGCCGTATGAAGCAGATAATGTTTTGTAAGTTATGTGTTAAAGAGGCTCATCCACGATTCAAGAAAATATAATATGAATGTGACAATGACAGCAGCGTTAGATTTTATTCTAAAGCCATCCACCCCTGTTAAGGGAAACAGTTTTTGGAATTACGCATTCCACTAAATCGGGATTACAATTCTAATTAGAATGCATGAAGTTTTAACTCGGTGCTGTGTTGGAAATAATTTCTGAATAATTAACGAGAGTGTCTGGAACTACTCAATCAGGATTGCATCAACTTAAATTGAATTAAAGAAACACAGAAGAGAAACAAATGTTCACGAAAATGAGAGGAAATCATTACTTTAAGCTTCGTCCATCGCTAGATGCGTAAAGACAAAAACCAAAGCATAAGAAGAGAAGAAATGAATAACGATATGAAGATTACGTGCAAAGTTAAACATTGAAGAAATACATATATATGCATAAGGAAGCAGCTGATGATAAACGCCAAAAAAAGACCAAAAGGTTAATGACACTTACCCAAATCCCCTTATTGTGATGTGAAAGCAGTTTCCATTAGCTCATGTAGGTGGACGTTCCCAGCGATTGAGAATTTGCCCCGTACATTTATTCTGAAAGAAATTAAAGGATGGAATTTACCATATTTTTGAGAACCTTAAATCCCCATCAGAATTACTATCTTGGCCTGGGACTCTATCGACTATTTTTGCATTTTCCATGAATAAATTTATAGGAATATGAAATTGCGCAATCAAATACGAAAGTTGTTTTTGAACTTAAATTCTTGTTTATATTGTGTACTGAGTATAAGTCCTTATCGAGAGAGTTTCTAAAAAGCGTAAGGAATTTGAGAATTTAAGAGAGCATTACGGCTATTACAATTACTTACACGTATATATATAATATATATATATATATAATATATATATATATATATATATATATATTATATATATATACTTTCTCTCCAACTGTATTTCATTCGTGCCTTGACAATGTCTTAGTAAAGACGGAAGCGCTTGGAATTCTGACTATCATTTTCCTTGTGGTATTCGCTTATTTAATGAAGTTAATTGCAATCTACTGTCATTTTTTAAGCATATATATATATATATATATATATATATATATATATATATATATATATATATATATATATATATATATATATATATATAATGATGGCGTGTTAACCACCACACGATACACTTATCCAATTATAGGTTACACCTGTATTATGGGTGAAAATAAACACTTCAGAAAAATCACTTAAATTTAATACGAAATTCGTTAGGGAGAAATTACACCTGAACCTCTTATAATACAAAAATATATGAATAACACTCACCCTTAAATAATGAGTAAACAAATCCCAAATACACAACTAATAAAAGAAACCAACACATAACAACCACAAAAAGGAGAGGGTCTAGAGAGGAGGAGAAAGGCAAACAGAAAGAATATCCTAACAAATACACACTAATATTCCTAACTACTTCTCCGTATGTTTCAAAGTTCTCCTCTTGCAAGAGAAGATACAACTCCACATCTGGAGAACAAATCAGGGTGATTATCAGATGCTAATTCAATCACAGCATTGAATCCAAAATATCAATAGGTGGCTGACAAGTATCAAGCGGTTCACTGAAACCGACAGCAGAGGAACATTTGCCGTGAGATCAATAATTATAAAATTTTACCTTGGGACAGAGAGGTCCCCTTAGCTTTATAACTGAACCAAGGGCAATAAGGATAAATCCTGAAGCTGCAGACTGGGAGATCCAAAAGGTATGTAGGGGGTGAATAATCTCCAGCCCATGTACATATGCAGAGGCCAATAATTAGTACGAACGGTCAAATTACAGTAGGCAGTTAATGAAATGAAAGGCGTCATTTAAGGTATATTTATTTGCAGTTAACGGCGCAAGGATGGGAACTAGAAACTTAACGGTATTAAATTTGGCAGTTGCAATAGCTGATAAAATCTGTCTTAATGAGTGATCTTTCGGAATCAATATAGTCGTCCTGGTCTAAACCCGGATGCAAATTCCCGAGATGTATATAGTATTGCACCAGTCTCGGTTTTATATATATATATATATATATATATATATATATATATATATATATATATATATGTACATACATATATGTACACACATACACACACACACACACACACACACACACATATATATATATATATATA
>NC_087206.1:98697267-98727267 GCF_015104395.2 Macrobrachium nipponense | reverse complement strand
CAAAAGCCCTTGGGTATTTAAGTTTCAATGCAATATCATAAATAGTTTTAATTTCAGCGTCAATAAACTGCTGGCTACAGACACGTAAAGCCCTTAGGAACATCCCAGAAAAAACAGAGAATTTAACATTTTGATGGTGATTGGAGTAGTAATGAACAAAAGAGGCAATATTAGTTGATTTTCGAAAGACTGAAAAGGTGAAATTTCTATCATTACTATGGACAGTTACATCAAGAAAATTCAAATTACAATTTCTTTCTTCCTCTACAGTAAGTTTTATAGAAGGGACTAAATTATTGAGATTATTAAGGAATTCCTGGAGGTTTTCGTGAACTGGCCAAATACAGAAGATATCATCCACATATCTAAACCAAATAACTTTTTGGGGCAAAATTCTTGGTAAGAGTTTTGTCTCAAAAAATTCCATGTAAATATTGCTAAGGACAGGAGATAAGGGATTACCCATAGCCATGCCAAACTTTTGTACAAAAAATTCCCCATTGAAACAAAATTTACTATCTTTGATACATAACCTTATGAGACTAATGAGATTTCCTACACTTAAGGGAATGTTATGACGCTCTAATTCCTCTTCCAAATATTCAAGTAAGTCATCTACAGGCACTTTTGTAAATAAAGAGACAACATCAAAACTAACCATATTAAAATCATAATTCAAATTTAAACTATTCAATTTGTTTATAAAATCAACATTGTTTTTAACATTCGTGTTAGATATGTTTCCTACCAAAGGAGTAAGAATTTTTATGGACAGACCGGCAAATCTCTTTCAGTGTCTCAAGCAACATCAATATTCTGTGAGAACTGGGCAAATATCGAATGCATTATTCGTACATATGAGAGATTTAGACCATCATATTAACTGGAGTCAAGCAAGAGCCTTAGTCCCATGTAATGACACAGTTACAAGGAATATCATTGAGTCTTGTTTTATCAAGTCAAATAATTGAAATGTGCTAAATTTAAGTCTTGGTTTATTCAAACTTGATGCTTTCATAATGAAAAAAGTTGTAGATAAATATAAGCAACAAAATTAATATATTCAGTTTTTACATGTTTTGACTGTAAAGATTATTACTTTGTAATTTTGGTTAGGGTCAAGAATCTGTTTAAGTTTGTGACCGTGTGATATCCGATAATCCTGGATTATCCCTTTTAATTTTTACCCTTTTGATAATTAACCATCTGGTATTCCTGATCTTGTTTGTACCTGAGGCCTTCCTCTCCAATTGTACTTTAGTAGCTCCTTGACGATGTCTGAGTAAAGATGAAAGGGCTTGGATTTCTGACTATCATTTTCCCGTGGTATTCGCTTATTTATGAAGTCACGTGCATCTACTGAGATTTTTTAAGCATAATGGAAACCACACGCGAACTTCTACCTTTTACGCCTTTCTTTGAATTTTCCGAGCCTTGTTCTCTTCGTGACATCCTTCTGTAATGCTCTTATCATCGCTCACAAACTGAAACTCCGACTCAACTTTCTACGGAAGTGCATGAACGAGCAAGTGATGCCCAAGTTGATTTTACCAGTGAGAATTCTTCGCCTAGCAGAGTGACCTTTCGACGAGTTTCAACGCATCATACTTCAGAAACACATCGACATCACAAAAGTGGAAGTAGATGATGCGTTCCGTACACTTAGAAGCAGACGGTATAGCTTTAATCAGACGGTTCCTGTCGATTGGAAGAATCGGATGCTGGATTATTGCTACGGAAAATTGAGAAAGAAAGTGCTGCAACCATCTTGAAAGGAAGCTCCAAGTCAAGCTGAAAAATCTTATTGCTGAAAGCAACTGGACTAAGCATGCCAACGTGGACTTCATGATTAATTTATCTGACAAAACCAGTGGATAGTGCTACGACAGCGGCTTGGGATATGGGTTAAAGCCTTTTGGCTGTATTTAATGGTAACCTGGACTGTGTCGACATGTCAAAATCCTTTTGTTATTTAGAAAAATTTAATCAAAACCTATGCCCTGATGATATCAATATTTGTAAAGGTATTGTGTATGGTGCTATGAGTAAACCTTCTCCCCCTAATGTACCCGTGAGATTTCTCCAGGCTTTTAAGAAAATTAAAGAAGACGAAACAGTGAAGGTGACAAAAGCAGATAAATCTAATGCAGTGGTAATAATGAATAAAAGTGACTATATAAGTAAAATAATGACATTGCTAAATGATACTGATACTTATACGAAACTGAGGTCTGACCCTACACAGACAGTTAACTCCCATTTTAATAAACAAATTAAAAATTAAATCCATTTTGAAGGGCTTGGACCATTTAATTAAACAGTTTACACCTCAATGCGCCTCCCTACCTTATATGTATGGTTTAGTCAAGACACATAAAATCAATAACCCTATCAGACCAATCATTAGTTCAGTGGCTCAGTTACGTATAATTTATCTAAATGGCTTGTAAAAATTCTTACTCCTTTGGTAGGAAACATTTCTAACACGAATGTTAAAAACAATGTTGATTTTATAAACAAATTGAATAGTTTAAATTTGAATTATGATTTTAATATGGTTAGTTTTGATGTTGTCTCTTTATTTACAAAAGTGCCTGTAGATGACTTACTTGAATATTTGGAAGAGGAATTAGAGCGTCATGACATTCCCTTAAGTGTAGGAAATCTCATTAGTCTCATAAGGTTATGTATCAAAGATAGTAAATTTTGTTTCAATGGGGAATTTTTTGTACAAAAGTTTGGCATGGCTATGGGTAATCCCTTATCTCCTGTCCTTAGCAATATTTACATGGAATTTTTTGAGACAAAACTCTTACCAAGAATTTTTCCCAGAAAAGTTATTTGGTTTAGATATGTGGATGATATCTTCTGTATTTGGCCAGTTCACGAAAACCTCCAGGAATTCCTTAATAATCTCAATAATTTAGTCCCTTCTATAAAATTTACTGTAGAAGAAGAAAGAAATTGTAATTTGAATTTTCTTGATGTAACTGTCCATAGAAATAATAGAAATTTCACCTTTTCAGTCTTTCGAAAATCAACTAATATTGCCTCTTTTGTTCATTACTACTCCAATCACCATCAAAATGTTAAATTCTCTGTTTTTTCTGGGATGTTCCTAAGGGCTTTACGTGTCTGTAGCCCGCAGTTTATTGACGCTGAAATTAAAACTATTTATGATATTGCATTGAAACTTAAATACCCAAGGACTTTTGTAGATGTGGCATGGATAAGAGCTAGAAAAACATTTTATTCAACTAATGACAAACTTGAATTTAGTAAGCATAACATTCTAAAATTACTGTTAAAAAGGATGGCAGAATTAAGCGAGTTGATTTTATATATTGTTTTCTCTATTTTCCTTACAATTCGCTTCTCAGGCTCAGCGATGTTTCTGAGTAACTGGCCAATATTCATATTGGGAATTTTCAAAAATTGTAAATGCTGAAGGAATCTTTTATTAGAACAGGATATCAGGTCCAGGTCAAGCAGGGGTCGTCGTCAGTGCTGGTATTATTCCGTAAGCGTAGTTCAGTTCGGGCCAGGGTCGTCTTTATATTAAGGGCTGGTGTTGGTGCTGGTATAGCTGGTATTACGTGACGTTTCGACCTTCTCATAGGTCATCTTCGGACGAGTCGATTGAAGAGACTGTAGCAAGAAAGTTTGCGGAACGGTATATTTATGGCGGCACGGACCTAGAGTTGCATTCTCATTGGTCGGGCCGGTCTTGGGCGAAGCCGTGGATCTCGCCTCGAAGGTCTCGGGGATTCTCTTGTGCGAGCGCCACAGTGGTGTGCCTGGGGATGAACGTCAGGAATTCCGTCTGTAGCAGGAATCGTATCATCCTGTGGGGGCTCCTAGAAGCCCTTCATATAGGTAAGGAGAAACCAAACTTAAATATAACTCAAGAAACGTTTCTCCTTCCCACCGCCGCCCGGAGAGCAGCGAGCGACCCCCCGACGATGCCAGATAATCTGGAGCCCCCACAGGATGATACGATTCCTGCTACAGACGGAATTCCTGACGTTCATCCCCAGGCACACCACTGTGGCGCTCGCACAAGAGAATCCCCGAGACCTTCGAGGCGAGATCCACGGCTCGTCCGAAGATGACCTACGAGAAGGTCGAAACGTCACGTAATACCAGCTATACCAGCACCAACACCAGCTCTTAATCCAAAGACGACCCTGGCCCGAACTGAACTACGCTTACGGAATAATACCAGCACTGACGACGACCCCTGCTTGACCTGGACCTGATATCCTGTTCTAATAAAAGATTCCTTCAGCATTTACAATTTTTGAAAATTCCCAATATGAATATTGGCCAGTTACTCAGAAACATCGCTGAGCCTGAGAAGCGAATTGTAAGGAAAATAGAGAAAACAATATATAAAATCAACTCGCTTAATTCTGCCATCCTTTTTAACAGTATTTGCCTAAAAGAGGGTCTTCTACCAAAATACACATTCTAAAATTACCTTATGATGAAAGGTTTTTAGATATTCCTAGAATTTTAAAGCTTTTTAACATAAATGTTGTTTTCAGTAATATTAATGTCAAGAGTTTAGTAATCAAAAATTCTCCTAAAGATAGTCCAGGCTGCATATATGAAATTCTTTGCAAAAAGTGTGATAAAGTCTATTATGGACAGACCGGCAAATCTCTTTCACAGCATCTTAAGCAACATCAATATTATGTAAGAACTGGGCAAATATCGAATGCATTATTCGTACATATGAGAGATTTAGACCATCCTATTAACTGGAGTCAAGCAAGAGCCTTAGTCCCATGTAATGACACAGTTAAAAGGAATATCATTGAATCTTGTTTTATCAAGTCAAATAATAGAAATGTTCTAAATTTAAGTCTTGGTTTATTTAAACTTGATGCTTTCATAATGAAAATAGTTGTAGATAAATATAAGCAACAAAATTAATATATTCAGTTTTTACATGTTTTGGACTGTAAAGATACTTTGTAATTTCGGTTAGGGTCAGAATCTGTTTAAGTTTGTGACCGTGTGATATCCGATAATCCTGGATTATCCCTTTTAATTTTTACCCTTTTAATAATTAACCATCTGGTATTCCTGATCTTGTTTGTACCTGAGGCCTTCCTCTCCAATTGTACTTTAGTAGCTCCTTGACAATGTCTGAGTAAAGACGAAAGCGCTTGGATTTCTGACTATCATTTTCCCGTGGTATTCGCTTATTTATGAAGTCACGTGCATCTACTGTGATTTTTTAAGCATATATATTATATAGTATCTATATATATATATATATATATATATATATATATATATATATTATTTATATATATATATAGATATATATATATAATGTATGTATGAATGTGTGTGTGTTTGTCTGTGTCTGTGTATTTGTTTGTGTGAGTGTGTTTGTGTTTCTGTTTTGATTGTGTCGTAACAAACGCAATAGGAGGCTTCGGAGAGGTTGTGCACGATAATAGTATGAGCAAAAGTTTGCAGGGAAAGGACGGGCCAAGATATTCCTAAGGCAGTTCCTGTAATTGTTTCATTGTTGATGAACATGGAAACGCTCACCTGGCTCAGGTAAATCAAGTGAACAACAATTTTACAGCAGAAACATATTTTTACAGTTCAAAATTATTGTGACGATAACTATTGTCAGACTACGGAAATGAAATCTGCGAAAACACACCGTTTGAATAATCCCCAACCTAACTCTTACCATGGAAAATTTGTATAATTCTTTCATGGCTGTTGCCTCCACTCCTAAAGTGTGGAGTGTGATCGAAAGCGTTAGAAGTTGAATGTGACTGAAAGTAACTCGAGACACTCTTTAAACCAGTCGGCCGGTGCCCTCAACACTGGAAACCTAAGTAAGCTTGGTGAGAGTCAAGGGGTCATTTCTTGAATTCTGTTTCTAAATTCTTTTCGTTGTGTAGCGTGACGTCCTTAGTAACATCAGTTGAATAGATCTTCCAAGTACAAATTAATAATACTTTAACTCTTTATATTTAGCCATTTTCGATCAAGTAAGCATAAAAAGGGAGATTTTTTGCAAGGACGTGAAAAATGTCATAATCATTGCAACATTTCACACTTGGCACGCAGATGGAATAATATATTGCGTAACCAAGAGAAAAAGGAAACTCAATTCAGTGAATGCTTTTATTGAATATGAGTTCGGCAATAAAACCAGGCAATAGAAATTTGCATTTTCTCCCGGGGGTTTTCACTCGATAGCAATCGTAAACTTTTACAGCCTGTTGGAACATATTTATGGCAAAGTTTTAAAAATGCCGACATAAAAGGCACGGGAAAAGGAATCCCCATGGGATAGTTCCTTTAAAATTCAAGTCAGCTTTGATCGAAACTATATCGTTACTGCGTCGTGGAAACAAAATTTTGCTCTGGAATTCGTGATGAGGCGATAATAATAATAATAATAATAATAATAATAATAATAATAATAATAATAATAATAATAATAATAATAATAATAATAATAATAATAATAATAATAATAATAATAATAATAATAATAATAATAATAATAATAACTATTTGCTTATTACTCCGTAGTTACCTCTTTTTACCCAGTTGTTTACATTGTAACGTTTTTTAATGACTATTATAGTACGTAAATATCAGCTGTTTTGTTTATCATCATTTTGCTTTCTATGTATATGTTAAGATTTCAGTTGTTGTATTCCAGTTGTTACAAGTTAATCATTTGTGCTAAGGAAGTGGAATATTAAACCCAAGGAAATCATCTGTGTTTTTCTCTGAGCCACGATTAACATACAGCAACGTGATGGCAAAGTAATGTTGCATTTATCAATAAAAAATGTGTTATGAAGATTAAAGATGTTGGGGAAAGCAAAACAGCAGACGCAGCTTTGAGACTTCTACCAGTGCTTGATCTTTCGGAAGACAATTTAGAAGAAACATTCAAGAAGTGGAGACGGCAAATACCAGAGCAAAGGAAACGATGGCTACCGTGATGCTCCGCTGCGTTGGATCTCAAATGCAGGAGGTTTTTATCTGAAGATAAACATGATCCAGATGTAATTCTCAGCAAACTGAAAGAATAATGCAGTCCAAAAATTAATGAAGTATTGCAGTCATTTATATTTGAGCCAATTCCTTACAAGGAATCATCCTATCCTTTTTGGATGAACTACGACCTTAAGCTAAATATTGTAATTTTGCAGTGAAAAATCGCATATTACGCGACAAGCTTGCAATTTCTACCGTTGGAGAGTTGCAGGAGTTGTTGCTAGTGAGATACCAGGCATCTGAGGCTACAAAAAAGTACACGAAAGAAATGTATAGTGCACAGGACACAGCAGTCAGTATGGTGAAGCATTCTTTGAATGATCAGAAAGCACAAGACAACTCAAAGAGGGCCAATTGTGATGGTAAGTCCTTCTGTGTATAAATTTTGTGGGTATCACCATGAGCTATTTAATTGTTCCACTTTGCGTAGGACTTGTGGTGATTGCAGAGGTCGAAAAAAATTAAGGTCTGTGTGCAAAAGGACAGTTCATGCAGTTGAAAAGGATTCAGATGAACAAGCAATAATTATGAACGATGTAAAAAATTGTTTTGATGAACAATTTGAGCATTTAAGAGAAGTCCAAATAGACTGCAGTATTAACAGTAAACAAAACGTGAGCTTGATTTTTATTTATATAGGTGCAGATAATACTATTTGCCAGGGATTTGTAGAGAAACTCCAAATGAAGCCAAGATGTGGAACAAGTCAACACTTTCTTCTTTTGGAGAAACCATTCTTCGAAATGATTAACCTTAAAGATGGTTTCAGCCAAAAGATAATAATTATAGTGATTCCTTATGATTCACTGTGCCTCTTTCGTAAAATCACTTGTTAGTATTTGTGTTTTATAATAATCAGCAAAGTTCCTTTAACTGCTAAAGTCCACAGAGATTACATGCCACAAGTCTTTAGTGACCTAGAACTAGCAGTGAACATGTGGCCCCCAAGAGAACTTCCTTGTCGATATCCACCCTGAGCAATGCAAGAAAATGCAATGCTAGATCTTTATTTTTTTAGTTAGAAGAGTCATTATTATTCCCATAAGTAAAGCAACATGCTGGGTTAGTCAAATGGATGTTGCACAAAAGTCCAGTGTCAGTTTCAACATTTTCATTGATCCCACCCATTAATTAAACAGAGCTTTACAGAAGGAAAATTATAAACTGCCCACACGGGAAGATGTCATTTCAAGCTTGACATTTAAACTAACTTGATGTAAAAAGTCCTCTAGCATGACAGATTAGATGGTAATTCAAGTTAGTTCACAAAGGTAATTACGGAAGTGAAATTTTTCAGCGGTTGTCGAATGAGGCAATAAAGGGAATCCAAGGAGTATTTTATGTTGCTGATGATATTGTGGTCACTCGTTATGAAAACTGAGGAAAAAAATAAAACAACATAAAAAAGCTAAAATGTTTGTTACAATTTTCTATCTAGAAAATAACAGGCTAAATAAGGGAAAGCTAGGATTTAACATAATTGAGATAACATTTATGGGTCATTGTCAAACACATTAGGTGGTGTAAGGATTGATGAAACCAAATTCAAAGCTACCAGTGAAACGCCAGCTCCAAAAGATTTTGCTGGTGTAAGAAGGTTCAGTAGGATGGTTCAGCAACTTGCAAAGTTTATGCTGAATTTATCAAATGATCTCAGTCCTATAGCATATGAGTCAACTGAAAAAGTATGATTTGTGAAGTTGGAGTACATGATGTTTGTGTATAAAATATTTGACTCCTTTCTTTCTACTTAAATTTTTAAAAGGTTACATCGTTAATGAATAAAATAACGATGTAACCTTTAAAACTTTAAGAAAAGAATGTAATGAAGGAAGGATGTTGATGCTTATTAGTTTATTATAGTTACCCCATTTAACCAAGTTAATTTGTGCATTTTTACCAGGTACGCATCTATGTTGTTTAGCCTCTTTTTCTGTTTATGTCAAGTATTCAATTTCGGCATTCAGCTGTCACAGGTTAATCTTTTGTGCCATGGAAGTGGATTATTAAACTCCAGGTAACTATCTGTGTTTTACTCTGAGCCATGTTCAACTTATAATCAACAAACATATAATGCACACTAAATTAAATGATGAGATGGAAACAACAATTTTGTCATGCAGCCATATAAAAGAATTTCGGAGAGGAACATATCCCACCCTTTTCTCAAACGTGACTTCAAACAAACATTTGGAAGATAACCGATGCTTCATACTACGTTGTTCTTCTCTTAAAAGTTATTGTACAAGTCAAGTTCCCAAAGGACTCCGGGGTATTTCAACCACCTATCAGGCAGTTATTCCTCCCCTTATGTGCTTTACGAAAGAGGTTGTAAAAAAATAATGCTCAGGAAGGATGTGATGGTTATTAGTTTATTATAGTTACCACATTTAACCAAGTTAATTTGTGCATTTTTACCATGTACGCATCTATGTTGTTTAGCCTCTTTTTCTGTTTATGTCAAGTATTCAATTTCGGCATTCAGCTGTCACAGGTTAATCTTCTGTGCCATGGAAGTGGATTATTAACTATCTGTGTTTTCCTCTGAGCCATGTTCAATTTATAATCAACAAACATATAATGCACACTAAATTAAATGATGAGATGGAAACAACAATTTTGTCATGCAGCCATATAAAAGAATTTCGGAGAAGAACATATCCTTTTCTCAAACGTTGACTTCAAACAAACATTTGGAAGATAAACGATGCTTCATACTACGTTGTTCTTCTCTTAAAAGTTATTGTACAAGTCAAGTTCCCAAAGGACTCCGGGTATTTCAACCACCTATCAGGCAGTTATTCCTCCCCTTATGTGCTTTACGAAAGAGGTTGTAAAAAAATAATGCTAAGGATATATTCAGGACATATTCCAACGAGGCAACCGCGCTATTTAACGGCTAGAAAGTCATTCAACTTTCAAATCGTGCTTTCACGTGCTTCCTGAGAATAGAGGGGCCAGTGATGAAAAGGGGGAAAAAACTATACTAAATTACAAATGGAAACTGAAAATGAGTAAAATCAGACATATTTTTATACTTTGATAAAATACACCGTAGAAGCACGATCTAAGCTTAATGTAAAAGCAGAGGAATCAGCTCCGTCTCTCGCAAGGAAGATGAAATCTGACATAGTAACTTTGAGAGCTGTGATTCCCGTTGACAGTTTCTCCAGCCTCCCACTTGATCCTGCCAACCTCAGTTAATGTGTGAATAGATAGTCTTTTTTGTTGTTTTCTCGGTCTCCGTTTTTGCTCACGTTTGTTTCTTTCATTGGATTTTGTGCATGCGTTTCCATACCTTACGTTAATCATAGTGTTTGATATTTTCATTTGTGCGGAATCACGAAAGCTGCAGCATTTCCCTATCGAATAGAGATACACAGAATATCAAATAGGGTTTCGGAGGCTTCCTCACTCCTAGGGATGTGAAAGTCCATGTTCTAGTTTTAAGTTAACATTGACAGGGTGAGTCCAGAAAAACAAACAAACAAGCAAACATACAAAGACAAATAACCATCGTATCCACATTCATATTTTACCTGTTAGATGATTAATGTCCCTCGTGTACAAAATTCTCTCTACATTAATCGCTTCATATACCTAACACAGAAGGCTCATCAGCAGTACGTCACATCCCCTATACAAGCTGAATCATTCATTCATTGGAATAACGCTCTTCCTGAAACTAAATAACTTCTTTTTAAATTAATTTTTTATGTCTATCCGGCAGTATTTTGTCTTCTCTTCCTCTTTTTTCCTACTGAATTTTAAACTTTGCTTCCCCACAAATATTGTCCTTAGTTCTTTAGCAATGTGGCAACTAACTCAAAGCATTGATCGTTTCTTTCATCTGATTTTACAGTTTTTATCTATTCTGTTTAGATCCAAATTTTTTTTTTTTTCTAGATCTATACCACATATACTACTTTTTTCAGATCTTATACAACATATAAAGACTACGTAAACAGCTTTTCAGAACCGCTTTCACCCTTTTTTATTGCATCTGCATTCGACATCAGCTTTTCATCTTCATAACTGTTGGCTCAATAATCCCCTCACACTTCCACCCTGCTCTCCCGTAGGCAATCCAAGTCTCTTTCTAAGCTTTTGCATACGCTAAGTTTCATGTATTCTGCGACTCGTCTCTTATCTCTTCTTTACCACGATCTTCGTGTTTAATTTTGAATACATGAATCAACCATTTCCAGTATCATTCCAGCCTTATTAACACTGTTGTTCCGTCTCGATGATGTTCATTTACCCTCGTAATGTTGCTCATCACATTTACTCCCAGTTTTATTACCACTGCACAAACAATCAAACTCGTGCGCCAGTTTAGGCAGTTTCTGTATACTGCTCCCAGTCAGCACTATATTTTCCGGAAATTTTCACCTCTCCACCCTATATTCACGATTTCAATCCAGAAAGGTCACCAGCCGTGGAGGTGGTAACGTTACTTTTCCGATACTCTTTTAAACCAGACCGGTTATCTTCGTCTGCGTACTCCAACAGCATACAAGCTGTTAATCGCTCTCTGTAGCTTTTATGATATATAATTGTCCTTTCTCATTCACTTCTTTAATTATACCTTCCCGCACTAGCAGATACACAAGTGTAAACGCATAACGTGTGGGCGTTATAAATAAGAATTGACATTCATCTGAAATATAATGTATTATTTAACAAACAAACAAATTCTAGTGAAGGTCAATGGGGCTAATGTACGATTTACAGTTACAAGTAAGTCAACCGATGTTATCGCCGACACAACAGTGGAATTAGACCAGGTAGTTGAGTTTTGGTGGATTAAATTTTTATGACAAAAAACAGAAACCCATTTTCTAATCCAATTTATGAAGGGACATGTTCCATTTCCTGAGCAACTCCCAGCCTTAGAGACAAATATGTATTACGCGCTTTCCAGGTGGAAAATGTTCCGTTGAAAGAACGGGAATCATCCTGAATTAGGAGGTGTTACAGTCTTAAAACTTTTAGAGAAAATGGCGATTTCATGTGGTTTATAGGACGTTGCCGGAACCGAATTTCGAAGAAATATACTTGCGACGTTGTGCATTTGGCAAAGTCAATAAATTGTTTTCAGTGTTCGTCAACTTAAGAGTTCAACTTCAAGGAATTCGTATCAGTTACATTACTAAGAGCGTTTGTAGGTCTCTATATAGTAAAGCGAATGAGAATATTTGTTTGTGTGTGTGTGTGTCAGAGAGAGAGAGAGAGAGAGAGAGAGAGAGAGAGAGAGAGAGAGAGAGAGAGATAAAATCCAAAAACATCAGACACCAACCTTTGAAAAAATGAAAATAGTTTGCCCACTCTGCAGAGGAACTCTTAAGGGCTAAAGAGGTCTTTGGGGAAAAAGTGGGAAACATGAGTCGTCCACAAGATTTCTCTTAAAAACTCGCAGATTTCCCACTTGGATTATGAACTCTTTCCTCGCAAATACGGCGCTGTTTCGCAGAGTACATGGTATTTCTACTTTTAATTTGTTTCTTTGGCATCACTGATTTAATATAAAAAGTCTGTATAATAGCAATAATAAAAATAACAATAATAATAATAATAATAATAAATAGTAAAAAATATCTTAATATTATAATAAGAATAAGATAGACATCCAAGCGTAATAGCGTTGGACGAAAAAATCATTCTAATGCACCAGCTATTGGATGAAAACAGAGAGTATATCCTGTTGTGACAAATACTCAAACAAAAACAAGGTTAGAGTATTTCTACTTATGGTGCGACACACACCATGCCTTCTGTTTGCAGCAGAGTTGCTGACGTTTGCAAAAGTCATCAAATAACCTGATCGGTGCTGTGCAGTTATTTTTGGCACAGTTTGGAATAAAAAGAGACACCGCTGTCAATTTTAGCACCCATAATCTTACAGACTCATGTGGAAAAAATGAGAAACTTTACTATTAATTGTTTATGGAGGAAATCTGACAAAAGTATCAATAACTTGCTGTCTGTTAAGGGGCCTGAGGTCAGTGGTAAAGTACCCGGCATACAGTGATACTCAAGCGGGGGAGTTTGGGGGGGGGGGGGGTGGGGGGGGTTCGTTAGCAATTTCCAGGGGGAGGCGCGAGCCCTAGGGAAAAATAGAATCCCCTGCCATCCCTCGAAAGCCCTTCTCTCTCTCTCTCTCTCTCTCTCTCTCTCTCTCTCTCTCTCATTTTTTTTCTTAAATATGGGTGGAAATTTTACAACTCTTAGAGGTGAGGTAATGAAAAGGTTAAGAGCCACTGCTTCAGACCTGTGCGATTCCTCGTGTCCTGATGCCAACCGGTCGAGCACGCAATGGATAAAAACAAAGGTTATAAAAAAAAGAGAGAGGCTTTTTATGGGAGTTTATATCGCTGTTGCAAAAGCTGAATACAAACACAATAGACGTAACCCTTCTTCAGTAACCATAAATACGATTTGATTGTTGATAATTTCCAGTACGGCTTCAGTGTTGTGGTGGAAACACTAAGTAACTTGTGATCTTAGATGTACTTATTGTACGAGTGTTTTCTAAAATAGTACCGCATATATACATACATACATACACACACATTATATATATATATATATATATATATATATATAGACAGGGTAACAGATTTTAAATTTTCGGTTTTTAGGAAACCTACAAATGTATGTTCTTACATTCACTTTTACTCCAATCACCATTTGAAAGTTAAACTCTCTGTATTCTCTTCCATGTTTTTAAGAGCTTTAAGAATTTGGTTGTCCTGAATTTTAGAAGACGAGATTACCAAGATTTATGATATTGCTTTTAAATTGAAGTATCCGGCATTTTTAGTTGATGTCGCTTTAGAAAGCTAAGAAACATTTTATGCAGTGGACCATGTACAGGCTTTCGACCCTAGTAATTTGCTTGTTTTACCTTTTAACAATAGGTTTCTTTCTTTGCCAAAAATGTTTAAAGTTTTTAATGTTAACGTTGTTTTTAGTAACACTAAGTCTGTAAGAACAATTTTAATAAGGAACTCTCCAAATTTACAAACGGGTTGCATTTACGAAATTCCATGCAGAGATTGTGATAAAAAATATATTGGTCAAAGTGGCAAACTACTGGCATCAAGATTAATCAACATAAATATTGTGTACGTGTAGGAAGTACATCGAGTGCTCTGTTTTTACATATGAATAATTTTAATCACGCAATTAATTGGAACAATTCAAAGGAAATTTTATTTTGTAGAGACATTATTAAAAGAAATATTATAGAATCTAGTATAATAAAATATAAGTCATGTAGTGTTTTTAATATTAGCAACGGACAATATAAACTAGATAACTGGCTTACGAAATGTATTGTTGACAACTTCGTAACTATGTAATTGACTGCTTAGTAGTTCCATTTCCATTTGTTGTTGTCCTTTAAGTGTAATTCTAGGCTGTGGACCATTTGCTTCTTGACTAGGCTGTTTGATTGTTCTGTATTTTGACCTTTTTGTTTTTATGTTTACCTTTGATATTTCGAAGCTATTTTTCATTCTTTTATATATATATATATATATATATATATTATATATATATATATATATATGTGTGTGTGTGTGTGTGTGTGTGTGTGTGTGTGAAGAGTGAGTAACATAAGGCAAGCTAAAATATTAGCAGTCTCATCTCGTAAATAATTGCCGGAAGTGGCAAGGATGACATTGGCACTAGACCCTTGAAAGGGGTAGGTACCCGCTAAGACCGATCGTCCCCATAATAGTGGGGAAGATAAGAGTAATTTTTTAGAGGAATTGTGCAAATGATGATAAAAGCATCAAATTTGGCACAATTGTCCTCCAAGGGATACTAATCAAATCTGCCTGATTGGCCAAATGAAAATCCAAAATGGCGGCCGTTTTTCAAGATGCCCGCCAAAATAACCACCCGAAGTTGATCTTTTGCTTAGAAATATTCATAGTTGTCCGAATTGCATGATCTAAGTGTGGATTCCTATGTTTTTAAGCCTGCTGATGTATCTTTTCTACTTAATAACATGGTTAAGGCAGTATTAAAGGAGTGATTGTTGGGACTACCAAGGCACATTGGTAACATCACTACTATGAAACTCAGCATGGGATTCAGTGTCAGCTAAGTAGAAAATTTATATTGGCATCATACTGCAACAACCTACTAGTATCCCGAATGGTACATAATTAACCCCAAATCAGTTAGGCAGCCGCATTTGAATGGACAGGACGTGCCAGTGAGGGAGAGCCGAACCAAAGATAACAGGGTTTTAGTTATCTGAATGGTGTACAGATCACACGGGACTTACGACACTGGATGAACGATTGGACTAGGTGTATGGCACAGTGCAAGAACCTAGTTATATCCCATACAAGAAAGTGCCTATTGTATATTCCAGGACATAAGAGGCCTATTATCCTATTACATGTACAGGGTGTTAAAAGGGTAAACCCTCGGCCCTAAACGTCATCGTAATCATGGATGCGAACTCTACTGGATGATCATGGAAAACAGACTGGACCAAGTGTTGCTTATGTCAGGAGGTTAAGAAAGAAGATCTAAAATCTCCCTAGGCCAATCCTGCCAGAAGAGGGGATGATGGATATACAAACCTGGCAAAGAATATTCCTCTGTTTCACTCACTCAATGCGCTACCAATCAAGCTAGACCCTGAAAGTCTTGACGAAGGTTGTAGGATAGAGGAAACGTTGAGAAAAAGGTACAATATCATGACAGTTGCAGGCTTCTGTTCAACAACACAAAGTTACACCAAGCTGAAAAAAGAGCAAGTCATGTAGGTACTAGTCATGAGGGCAGTAGAAGTAAGATTCCACGAAAGCTCCAAGAAACTAAAACAAAAGAATGCTTCTTCTGCAAAATTGAAGGAGGGGAGCTCAGAGAAGCAATGACAATGCAAGTGAATAGGAGAATAAATGAATGTGCCAAACACGCAGTGATACAAAACTTCTCGCCAAACTAAGTGCAGGAGATGTTGTAGCCCAAGAAGTGAAATATCACCCTGGCTGTTTGGTGACATTGTATTACCGAGAACAGGCATACCTAAAGGTGCGGGAGCAAGTAAAGGCACAGGAACACTGGAAGGATGCATATCCAATTGCTTTCTCTGAACTAGTCACCTAAATCTGAGATGAAAAAGGCCAGTGAGAAGCCACCAATTTTCAAGCTTGTTGATTTGACCAAGCTTTACAAGCAGAGGCTGGAACAGCTTGGTGTTGACTCGCCTGACGATCATCCTACTCGACTCAAGGATCAGCTGCTTTTGCACATTCCAAAGCTGCAAGCTCATCGCCAAGGACGAGAAGTTCTATTGGCTGTTGAAACTGATGTAGGTTCAATCCTATCAGAAGCATCCTGTTATGGTGAAGTGATCCACCTAGCAAAAGCTGCTGGAATAATAAGACAAGACATTCTCCGTCAGAAGTCGAATTTCAGCAGCTATTTTCATGACAAAGACTTGGAAAAGGCTGTGCCACCATCACTGCTTCATTTTGTCTGCATGATCGAACATGGTGCAGACATTAAGTCCCAACTCCATCATGGAGTGTTGAAATCAGACTTTGCTACATCACAACTTCTACAGTACAACTACTTCGCCAAATCAAGGAAGGAATGTATGTCCACAGGCATTCCAAGGACCAGGAACCACATTTTGTAATCTACATGGTCCTGTATGTGTTTGCCAAGACGAGGAAGAGATAAATAATTGAAATGCCCCATGAGAATGGGCTCAGCATATCATATGATAGAGTCCTAGAAATCTCAGCACAGTTAGGAGAAGCAATTGTTGCACAGTATGTGGAAGATGAAGTAATCTGTCCCCCAGTCTTGAGAAAGAATTTGTTCACAACTGGAGCAGTTTACAACATAGATCATAATCCGATTGCGACCACAGCTGAAACATTTTTACACAGTACAAGTGTGTCCATTTTCCACCATCCAAACTCAGGAAATCCTGGTGATGAACATGGGCCACTCAAATTAGCAGTTATTGTCACAAAAGGAGAGAATGCCATTAGCAACACAGTGAAGTCTCTGGATGCTGTGTCCCCATATTGTCACGAAGAAGATAACAGTCGAATATTTGTTCACGCTAGGGATGCAACGACTGACAGGAGCAAGTCTGTAATCATCAAGGCTAATGACACAGATGTGCTAGTCATAGCAATATCTGTACTGTCATCCTACCAGAAACTAGGTCTTCAGGAAATGTGGGTTGCCTTTCGCCAAGGAGCCCATATGCGATGGATTCCAGTCCATGAGGTAGTTTCTGCAATTGAGCTTGAGAAAGCTAGAGGGATCCCATACTTTCACTCATTCACTGGACATGACATTGTGTTTGCCTTCCATGGGAAAGCAAAGAAATCTGGATGGCAGGCTTGGAATGTATTTGATGATATTACTGAAACATTCATCAATCTCAGCCAGCATCCAACATTTATGTGCGATCTTGACATGCAGAGGCTGGAAAGATTCGTTGTCCTCATGTACGACAGATCAGCTGCTGGTATGGATGAAGCAAGGCTAGATCTGGCTGCCCGCAAGCAGAGGCTGTACAACTCAATTCCACCAACACAGACAGCCCTCAGCGAACATGCAAAGCGTGCAGCCTACCAGGCTGGGATCATCTGAGGTCAGGCAACCCACTGTAATCCACACATAAGCAGTCCAGCTGAGTGGGGGTGGACACAGAAAGGAGAAGGATGGCAGATACATTGGACAACACTACCACCCATTGCAGCAAGCTGTCAAGAATTGACAGTGTTCCTGTAACAAGGTTTGCAAAGGAAGATGCAAGTAATCTCAGGCAGAGCTTCCCTGCACATCACTCTGCAGCTGCATATGTGAACAGTAGCAGATCGAGAAACAGCAGCACGGTGCATAACTTTGAAAATGTACTAGCCGGGACAAAACTTATGTAAAGAAAGACAAACATCTTGGTGGTCATCTTGAGAAATATGTCTCAGAGTGCTTTTTAAAAAGGAAAATATAGTTCAGCCAGCTTCAAAACATAGTACTCCACACTTAGATCACGCAAATCAGACAACTACAAATATTTCTAAGCAAAACATCTGCTTTGGGTGGTTATTTTGGCGCCATCTTGAAAATGACAGCCGCCTTGGATTTTCAATTGGCCAATAGGGGAGATTTGATTAGTATACCTTGGAGGACACTTGTGCCAAATTTGATGCTTGTATCATCATTTGCACGATTTTTCTGTATCTGCCCCACTATAAGGGGGTAGTGCCGTCACTGCACCCCATGCGGTGTAATGTAGGCATTACTTCAGGTTCTTTGGAGCGTCCCTTCAGCCCCTAGCCGCAACTGCTTTCATTCCTTTTACTGTACTTCCATTCATATGTTCTTTCTTCCATCTTACTATTCATCCTCTCCTAACAATTGTTTCATCGTGCAACTGCGGGGTTTGCCTCTTGTAACACCTTTCAAACCTTTTACTGTTAATTTGTTTCAGCGTTGAATCGCCTTAGTTGCCCTAGTGCTTGGCATAATGCCAAAAATCTATATAAATAATGGGAAAATAGGTAGGTTTGGTATCCAAAGGGGATCTAAAACACAACATGAACCATATAGGTGAATTATCCAAAATGAATATAAAAATGCAAGTTTGAGAGTGTGGATATAACTTCACCGTTCACCAATGTACCAGTTAAACAGACGATGGAAATAATAAAAAAGAACGTGTAGTTAGGGGTTTGGTATGCATGAGACTTAGATTATGACGTTTTGATAAGTTGTTGACAGCGGTCCTCAGCATTAATGTATTTAACTGGGACGAAAACCATCTCATACAAAAAAAAAAAAAAAAATTGTGGCTATGGGTTCGAGTTTTAGGCCGATCTTAGCTAACATCTTTCTGGAATGGTTTGAAATGAAAGAGAAGGGGAAAGCAAATAAAGGGAATTTAAACATCATAAAATGGGTATTATAGGTTGATGACATCTTGCATATTTATAAAGGAGAAAGGGAAGAATTATACAACTTCCTAGAAAACATATGTAAACTAAATGAACAAATCAAGTTCACTATGGAAGAGAAGGAAAGAGAAATTCCTTTCTTGGATGTAGTACTGGTAAAGAAGGAAGGACAAAATTTAAAATTCAAGGCAAACAGGAATAAGACAACTAATTCATACATACATATGTTCTCTAGTCATAGGAAAAGAAATTATAACGGGAGTAATGACAAGGTTGACCATTAGGGCTTACAGAATTTGCGGACCAAATTCTTATATGAAGAGGTGGATTACCTAAGGGAGAATTTTAGGAGATTGGGATGCTCTAAGTATTGGTGGGATTGGGCATACATTCAGGCAAGAAAAACTCTGAACATACAGCATTTCATACAGTTACAGAAAGGATGATATGCAATTGTGACAGCATATAAGAATATATATATATATATATATATATATATATATATATATATATATATATATATATATATATATATATAGATATATAGATATATAGATATATACTATATATATATATATATATATATATATATATATATATATTTATATATATAATATATATATATATAGATATATAGATATATAGATACATAGATATATAGATATATAAGATATATATATATATATATATATATATATATATATATATATATATATATATATATATATTATATATATATATATATATATATTATATATATATATATATATATATATATATATATATGTATACATATATATATATATCTATATATCTATATATTTATATATCTATATATCTATATATATATAATATATATATATTATATATATATATATATATATATATATATATATATATATATATATATAAATATATATATAAATGTCATGGTAAATGCTTTATAGCAGAGAAAGATAAAGGAAAGGAAAACGCATCTTCGAGAAGTTCTTTAGCAAGGAGGCTTTCGCGCATGTGTTGGAGGTGCCTGTTCTCATGATTGTTCTGGAATCGTCGGGCGTGTTGGGGAACGCAACAGGTGCCGAATTGTCGTGAGAAACGCCGCGATTTGTGATGCAATACATCTTCGAGATTCTTCTAAATCGTTCCCGTAATCTCGGGGCCTGTGATGCTCGCTGGTAGCCCCGCCCCCAGATTGCAGTATAAATACGACTGACGAAGTAGGAGAGATCAGATCATCAGTAAGAGCCACAGATCAGATTATTAGTGAGAGATCAGCAGCAGAGATCATCCGAGAGAGATACAAGGAGAAGGAACATACGAAGGATCAGAGAGGAAAAGTCGCTCGAGAGTGTTTGGTCGAATTCTGGTCAAGACATCGTCAGGAGTGGACGACCGAGTTATTTCGACGTAGAGCAAGACTTCAGAGAAGAAACGTTCTGCAAGAGGTTTAGAGAAGTTCCTGCCCTTCGAGTATCAAAAGTAGACATTATTTTCTGCAATATGGAGTCAAGAAGACGTCTGCAATCGCAGTTCTCCTTTTGTGAAGCCATCGCTTCGAGTAGCAAAACTGGCCAGAAAGTATTTGAATTACCTCACTTCTTCCCCAGTTCACGCATTTTGCTTTTTTATGTAAATAGGAGATACCATTCTGCATTTATCTTTGTTAGTAACCTTGTAAATAAACCTTTGTTGTGTTTGTGTATCTTTCTATATTTTTATCCCCAGTTTCAACTGTTGGTGTTGAATTCTTTTTGTTTATCATAATATCAAACTTGGAGCGGACCTCTCTGAGGCCGTAACATTGTGGCAACCTTGATTAGAATATATTCAGCGCTATAACAGTTTGAAACAGGGAGAATATAGAAAGAACCAGAATGAGGGAGATGGTGAAAGAGTTTATTGAGTCGGGCAAGCTCCTAGGCCTAGAGGGGAATGATCTTCGTGAGTATGTTGAAAGGAAAGAAAGGGAAAAGTATGAGAGAGATGAAAGAGCTGCTGAGAGAGAGGAAAGAGCAAGCAGCAGAGAGAGAGGAAAGAGCAGCTGAGAGAGAAATGCAGCAACAGGAAAGAGAGAAAGAATTATCACAGGTGGATTTTCCCTACAACGACATTAAGATACGAGAATAAGAATACTATTTGTATACATATATATTTTTGTCAGTCTTCTTGCCTGGAGACACGGGTCGGAGAAATGGTACTGGGTCATAGTTGACATGGCGGGTATGAAGACTAACGTTTACGCTGCCTGGAAAATAGGGTAGGCATGTCCTACCTGCTATTACATGACATTCCTTGTGCGTATGGGTCTTACTACTGATGAGGCCAAGGGATGTCTTCCCACTGGGAGGCAATTGAAGTGCTGATTTCCATTTTAGGGGTATTGAAGAAAATTCCTGGTATTCCGCTTGTTTCTTTATTACTCATTACATCATGCCAAATTTCTCCCAGGCCTAGTCTCCTGGACTTGATTAATTTACCTAGTCTTCAGAACTCCTGGACTAGATTTCTGGACTAGATCCCCTGGACTAGATCCACAGCAAAATTTCATGACAACTGATGAAAGTGAAGTATCTTTCACGACAATGAAAATTTTCTTCGTTAAGGCATTCCAACATGTTTGACTGGGCAGGCAACTCTGCACTTGAATTTCTCGTTTGCTACTGTTCTTTCAAGATAGTGATCTGTTCTAACTAATGAACTAATGGTAATATTACAACTTTAAAAGCTTACCTTGCAAGGGATAGATAATCATTTGTATTAACAATTTGGTAAAATAGCCAAAATGGAAGGGTGGACCGGCTGACGTCCTCCTCACATGAAAGCATTCGTGATTCTTACATGTGTTGTTAGTGTTACCAAAATGCCGACGAAAGATTCAGGGCAGCACTCCCATACTCGAGTGAGAGAAAAACAAAACAAGGGATTTGCTACGCTGCCACACTCGTGTCCACAACAAAAACATTTCACAGTTCCAATCACTCTTACAACAGTAGTGTAAAGATATTAGTGGAGGATGATGAATCAATTCCTAAATAAATCACTAATTATTAAAGGAATATTTTTCCCATTACAAAGCTTTTCCCTCGGGGAAGAATTGATTCATGTCCACTCTAATATCAAGGACAACTTTTCCTAATGGAACCAAACAGCTCCTTAGATGGGTCTGCGACTGTGAAAAAACACGTCTTGTACAGTAGAAACAAGCAACGATCTCAACTAGAGACTAAAGGGGCTCTTGCAACAACATAACACAAGGATATACTTGAGTACTAAATGGGGACACTACCCTATAGGTGTGCATTCAATACAGCTTTCCTAATAGCTTTGTCTAGCCTAATACTGGGGTTAGATTGACTCCACTTACACAGGATGTCACATCACTCTGCAACAAAAGTGTTCTCCACATGTGAAGACAGAATTTACTCCTATTGAGGCATCCTAATGATTATCAAACTCACCAGCGCTATTGGCTAGAAACGACTCTAAACTTGAATCTCAAAGGGGTTTGGAAAGTGGTGTACTCTATCCTCTAAGTTGTACCAAACCAGTACTACAAGAGCAAAACTCTGACAATTTCCTATAAGACAAGACCCATAAGACCACAATCACATTCCCAACCAGGCCACTATGTGAATTCTTGTACAAAATGTTTTACATCATTCCTTTGTTCATTACCTCTAAACAATAAAGTTTTCACATTACTGGCCAATGCGAACAGAAAAAAATTACATTATCATCAATCTCAAACTAAGGAAAAAAAATACAAAACATACAAAATTACAGTACTGTACATCATCACACAAGAGTCTATATCTCTTCAATGAGACGTGAGGGAGGCACAATATTCGTAGCACCTCTTGTACGAACTCCTTCAGTTACTATATCAGGCACATTTTCAGAGTGCTCTTTCATGGTAACTAACCATTCTTCATCACCGTGGAATGGCTTTAGTTTATTAGCAGCTCGTTCTACGATTGTATCATCAAACAAATTTTTCAACACATAAGTGGATCCATCTCGCACAACTTCTACCACTCTATAGGGTCCGAGCCACTTAACATTTAACTTTTGACTAGAACCAGGTACTTGAGTCTCATTTCTGCCCCAGACTAGTGAATCCTTTTCAACACTTTTATTCACTCGCTTTCGGTTAGCTATACTTAAAAATGTTTTTTACCTCTCTAAGTGGGTCTTTTGGATTATCTCATGAACTTTGGCAATATCAGAATCACTCATCATCAATTGACGGCAATGTAGTTATTATTTGTCTAGCAGGTTTCCTGCTAAAGAAGACATAATGTGGCTGTTCACCTGTTGTTGCGTGGACAGCACAATTAAGGACTCGTTGGGTTTCGCCTAAATAGGTTGGCCACTGATAAGGATGACCCTGACACATGACATTCAATAGGGTCTTCATAGACCTATGCATTCTTTCTGATATGCTGTTACCTTCAGGATGGTATGGTGTGATGAAACCAGTGTTTATGTTGTGCTTTTGGCAAAGATCTCTAAACTGTTGCGATGTGAATTCAGCACCATTGTCAAGAATTACACACCCTGGAATTCCAAAATCATTTAAATATTTCTGAAAATTCTTACTGACCACTTCTGTAGTCTTATTTCTCAGTGGGTAGAACTTCACAAAGCGTGAATAATGATCAATCACTGTAAGAACGTAACGGTACCCATTTGCACCAGACATCATATCTGTCAAATCAATACTGATACGTTCCAAAGGTTTATGTACAGGTGGTAGTTCTTGGAATTTCTGCTGTAAGGATGGACTGTCTTTATGAACCTGACATGTAATGCATTCTTTAACAAACTTAACCACATCAGATCTAAGTGAAGGCCAATAGAAATAAGTCTCCAGAGCATCAATAGTTTTCCTTCTCCCTAAATGACTAACAACAGACTCATGACCAAACTTCAAAGCAGCTTTCCTAAGCTCCTGCGGTACCACAAGTCTTAATTGAATACTTTTGTCATGGTTATCAGCACTCAGATATAATAAGCCTTCATACAACATAAACTGATGGATGAATGCTCTGGGAAACTTCTTCCTAGGCTATTTTCCTCCTTCTAAGTATGCAATCAACTCACTCCATCTTGTTTCACCTACCTGCTTAGCCTTGTATTCTTCCTTACTCAACCCAAGATAATTGTCTTGATTATTGTGAAAGATTGCCCTAACTGGCCTACTTAACTGATCAGCTACCTCATTGTGCTTTCCTGGCCTATACACAACTTTGAAGCGATAATCTTGCATTTCAATAATCCATCTATTCATCCTAAGTGACTTTGTCTTTCTTTTGAATATTGACACAAGAGGCTGATGGTCTGTGTGAATGGTAAATGGAACACCCCAAAGAAAATGATGAAACCGTCTACATGCTAACACAATAGCCAAGGCTTCCCTATCAGTAGTAGAATATCTCTGTTCTACAGGCTTCAATTTCTTTGAAAAGTATCCAACAGGTTTCAAAAGGCCATCACTCTCCTGCATCAGCACTGCACCTACATGATTCAGACTAGCATCTGTAAATAACTGAAAAGGTCTTGTCATGTCTGCTTTTATGAGCACAGGAGCTGTCATAAGGAGCTGTTTCAACTGCTCAAGACTAGACTGACACTCTGGTGTCCATGCAAATGGCTCTTTCATTCTTAAAAGATTGGTTAAGGGGACAGCAATTTTAGCAAAATTTTGTATGTGCTTGCGATAAAATCCGCACATTCCTAAAAATCTTCTAGTTTCTTTGACATCAGTAGGAGCTTTCATATCTCTGATGGCACTTATGTTGTCAGGACAAGGCTTGCATCCTTCTTTGGATATTATATGGCCAAGAAATTTTATCTCTTTTTGCGCAAACTGACACTTCTTGATGTTTAATTTCACACCCTTTTCACTAAATAATTTGAACAGCTCTTCTAATCTCTCAATTAATTCTTCCAAGCTGGGTGCCCATACTACAATATCATCTAAATAATTCTTTAGGTATCCCTTTTTAAGTAATGGAGCCAAGATATTACCCATTACCCTTGAAAATATAGCTGGGCTGCAACTCAAACCAAATGGTAACCTCTTAAACCTATATAAGGAGACTCCATCACTAAACGTTGTCAGATCTCTACTATCTTCATGCTAAATTCTCTGATTAATAAGCGTCTTTCATGTCTAATGAAGCATAAAATTGATTCCCTGATGCTGACTCAACTAACTCTTCTAACCTAGGCAAAGGATGGATGTCAGTTTGAAGGTGGGTATTGACTTTTCGATAGTCCAAGCACATCCTTTGAGAATTGTCTGGTTTCCTTACCAAGACTATAGGACTTAACCATGCAGCTGTGGATGGCTCAATTACATCTTTAGCTTCCATATCCTCCAACATATTTGCAATAAGCTGCTTGGCTTTCTCAGGGTATCTATACATGGGTGACCTAACTGGTTCGGAATCACTAACATTAATATGTCCCTGAACTCCCTTGAATTTTCCTATTTCATTACTCTCCACTATGAAAACTTGGTGATTTTCCATGACTAGACTCTTTAATTGGGCCTGCTGTTCATCATCTAAATGTGACCAATCTTGCTGTGCTATCAAATTTTCCAGCTTTTTCTCTCTAGTGCATCCTTGTTCTGGTACAACACGCATGCTTTCAGGGATTAGCTCATTCCTAATTTCAATCTTTCGACATATGGGAGCTACTGAAATGATGTCCCTTTCATCAATCTTATTGTAAGTACCTATCAGTGTTCCTATTTTCAACTTAACTACACCCTCTGTACTATTTATGAGAGGTATATGTACTTCCTGATTATCATTGACTTTAAGACACAAAGCCTTCATAGGCTTTTAATTCTGAGGTAAATTCAAGTATTGTATCTTTTAATTCATTTACAGACATAGCATAAATACCTGCAGAAGAGGGAGGTAGGATAATTTTTTTCTTTAATCTTATCTCATCTACTCCAAGGTTTAATGGCTGAATAGTTTTGAGATTCCTAATTCTCCTTGTGGAAGGTCTCAGTTTAAGAAGCCGCACATGATATGTAATATTATCCCAAATTACTATACCCTTTATATGATCCCATGTTAGACGAGCAACCCCAAGCAAATCTGTGCCCAATAAAATTTCTGTATCTAACAAGTGGTCTGGCACAATAAAAAATAAGTGAGTAACAACTCTAGTGCCACTATGAACATCTAAATAAACAGATCCTAGTACTGGTACAACTGCCTGGGTGACTCCCGTTAACCTTGGTAAATTTCTCATCTTGGCAGGCTTCAAACCTAAGCTTTCCACAAAGGATTTCTTAACTATGCTGGCACAGCTACCTGTATCAACTAAAGCTTCAATCATGTTATCATTAACCACCAGACTGATACTAGGAGCTCGTGCTGGACTCCCTAGTCATCTTATAACTACTTTTCCTGGACATCCTACATGACCTCTCCTACTATTTTGTTGGAAACAATCAAAACAAACTCCCTTTGGAGGATCAAGAGGACAATCAGACAGATTATGGTCAGTCACTCTGCAAAAGGCACAATATTTACTATTACTCTTTTGTTTCTTTATGTTTACTTTCTCCAGCTTTTGATTTAACTCTTCAAGCTTCTTTCTTAAATTATCTAGCTCACTTCTTTGTATTTCCCCCTGTTGAACACCTGTTACTGGGGTTGATGACTGAGGATTCCCTGTGCCTGAAATTGGCAAGACTCTATTCCCATTATTACTATTCATTCCTTGAGCCCTATAATATTCTTCTTTGGCCCATGTCATGAAATTTTGCAACGGAATATGGTCTGCTAAGAAATCAACTAGTTTGGCTTGGGCCTGTGAATTCAATCCCTTTTATACCTTTGTCTTAAGGAATTTATCTGATGTTGGAATTGGATCATTGGGGAATTTCAAAGTTGAAGCTGAGATTTTACACTGTAATTTATTAATAAAGGAACTAGGAGGTTCATCAAAATAGTAAGTCATGGCAGTAATCTCTTGCCATGCCTGTAACAGAGTGGCTGAGCCAATAAACTTCTTCTTCATAAGTTTCTTAATCTCATCCCAAGGTAGATTATTACCCTGATTTACTAACGCTGCTGTTAAGAACGTAGCTATATCCTGTTCAGCCCGGGCCATTGCCACTTCTATTCTCCTTTCATCTGAGCTAGTGCATGACTCTACTTGTCTAAAAAAAGTATTAAGTCTGTTGTCAGCAAGAATTCCCTTGAGTTCAGAAAGTTTGAGAAGGGCTACATCTTTTGGCTTTAACACTGGTACACTCTGAGGAATTGCTACTGGAGTGTTTATTGAATAAAAAAATGGATTGGTATTATTAATGGGATAAGTAGGCTGTGGTCCAATGAAAGGATTGGTTATTACAGTCTGTTGACCTTGCTGCAAAATGAATGGGTTTGACTGACTGGTATGAGGGTTTTGACAAGAGTTACCTGATGATGGATTAGGTATAGGTGTGGATGGTTGTGTAGGAGGTTGTATTACCACTGCGGGGTTAGGTGGTGTTGATGAGACATTTATGGGTATTAAGGGCACTGTACTTGTGATAGTAGTTGTGTTTTGTGGTGGGTACTTAGTATTTGTACGAGGCGGTATTGGGGGTATGTATTGTGGGGTTCCTGTTATGGTACTGAGGTTGTCACATGAGAATGGATTACTTGGAATGTGAGACATATGTGGTGTAGACATTATGGGTGGTTGAGTGTTATTATGTTTGGGTGTTAAGTGTTGTATTGTACCCTGTATGTCAACCAACTTCTGGTCCAAGTCCTTGATTTGACTTGATAAATCTCCCACTTGAGACCAAACATGCTGGTAAGATTGAGTGAAGCTCTTAACTGTCTGTAATGTTTGTTGTGTTTCTTGTTCTAATTGAATTAGATCAATATATGATTCATCATTACCAGTCACCATCGTTACAATATTTCAAACACTTATATATAATCAAATAATAAGATGTAAACTACATTAAGAGATAATGCCATACATCTCCCTACAGAAATAATGAATATGCATGTAAACAAGTCATGGCCTTAATCAGATAAAAATCAATAATATTGCATAAAGAAATGCATACAATTTGACAAAACATTATAAGTGACCTACATAATATATAGGCACAGTGGGTCTGGATCAATAGCACTGGGCTACAGATCCCACCGCTGCCACCAAATGTCACGGGCGGATTTTCCCTACAACGACATTAAGATACGAGAATAAGAATACTATTTGTATACATATACATTTTTGTCAGTCTTCTTGCCTGGAGACATGGGTCGGAGAAATGGTACTGGGTCATAGTTGACATGGCGGGTATGAAGACTAACGTTTACGCTGCCTGGAAAATAGGGTAGGCATGTCCTACCTGCTATTACATGATATTCCTTGTGCGTATGGGTCTTACTACTGATGAGGCCAGGTGATGTCTTCCCACTGGGAGGCAATTGAAGTGCTGATTTCCATTTTAGGGGTATTGAAGAAAATTCCTGGTATTCCGCATGTTTCTTTATTACTCATTACATCATGCCAAATTTCTCCCAGGCCTAGTCTCCTGGACTTGATTAATTTACCTAGTCTTCAGAACTCCTGGACTAGATTTCTGGACTAGATCCCCTGGACTAGATCCACAGCAAAATTTCATGACAACTGATGAAAGTGAAGTATCTTTCACGACAATGAAAATTTTCTTCGTTAAGGCATTCCAACATGTTTGACTGGGCAGGCAACTCTGCACTTGAATTTCTCGTTTGCTACTGTTCTTTCAAGATAGTGATCTGTTCTAACTAATGAACTAATGGTAATATTACAACTTTAAAAGCTTACCTTGCAAGGGATAGATAATCATTTGTATTAACAATTTGGTAAAATAGCCAAAATGGAAGGGTGGACCGGCTGACGTCCTCCTCACATGAAAGCATTCGTGATTCTTACATGTGTTGTTAGTGTTACCAAAATGCCGACGAAAGATTCAGGGCAGCACTCCCATACTCGAGTGAGAGAAAAACAAAACAAGGGATTTGCTACACTGCCACACTCGTGTCCACAACAAAAAAATTTCACAGTTCCAATCACTCTTACAACAGTAGTGTAAAGATATTAGAGGAGGATGATGAATCAATTCCTAAATAAATCACTAATTATTAAAGGAATATTTTTCCCATTACAGAACGAAAACGAGACTGATAGGTTAGGCATGAGTGTAGTGCTGAAATTAGTACCAAGGCTTGATGAGGAAGATGTTACAAACATATTTCATGTGTTTTGAGAAGTCAATGGAAAGAGTAGGTCCTCCTAAAGAAACGTGGACTTTATATATTTACAGTCAGTCTTGAGTGGTAGGGCACTTACTGTGTATAGTTGCATGTCTAAGGAGGAATGTGATAATTATGATATTGTGAAAGAAACTGTTCTTAGCGCATACAGGTTAGTACTGGAGGCGTACCGTAAGAAATTTAGAAGTTTGAGAAAGGATGAGAATATTACATATGTAGAATACGGTAAGAAGTTAGAAAGGCTGCTTTTTGATTGGTTAACTTCTGCTAAGGTTGAGGATTTTGATAGTTTGAAGAACTTAGTGTTGTTAGAAAACTTCAAAGATGACGTATCCCCCGAGATTAAGCTTTATATAGAAGATGGGCGAGAAGTATCTTTCGCAGGGGCAACTAGGCTAGCTGACGAATATAGTCTAACTCATAATTTGAGTGTTAGTAAGAAACGAAATGATCCTTCGTTTCAGTCCTAGTAATAGCAATGCGAGTAAAAGTGACTATTCCTGTTATACATGCGGAAAACCTGGTCATACATCTAAGATTTGTAAGAGTAAAGTTACATCTAGTGGCTAAGAATTAACTTGTTTCCGATGTAATGGGAAAGGGCATTTAGTGAGAAATTGTGCAGTAGAAAGGAAGGACTGTAAGAAACCAGTATCGCTAGTTAACCTTTCGTCAAGTAGGAATGATGTGCTGAGAGAAACTAGGAAATT